>NW_027515712.1:0-72762 GCF_048772815.1 Callospermophilus lateralis | reverse complement strand
CAAACCATAGAGATAGAACTTAGAAACTACTTCATTTTGTCAATTTTCAAGGAGCTAGCACAAACCGTGTTTGATTTAGAGTTTCAAACATCTATCTATATAACAGAAAACAGAGTGAAACCTAAAAATTCAAAATGTTACTGGAAACGAACGCTTGAACCTAGAAGAGTGAAAATTGGGAAGCCAAGTGGGCTTAGTGAACTGATCATTACCACCAAGTATCATCAAGATTTGGTGAAAAATGTTTGCTGAGATTTCAGCAAACGAGAAGTTTTTTGGAAGCTTGGCAACCCCTTTCAAACGAAAGTGTTCTTCGCCAGTCTCTGCATGGGGTACTTCAAGAGGAAACAAACCATAGAGATAGAACTTAGAACTACTTCATTTTGTCAAGTTTCACGGAGCTAGCACAAACCGTGTTTGATTTAGAGTTTCAAACACATCTATCTATATAGCAGAAAACAGAGTGAAACCTAAAAATTCAAACTGTTACTGGAAACGAACGCTTGAACCTAGAAGAGTGAAAGTTGGGCAGCAAAGTGGGATTAGTGAACTGATCATTACCACCAAGTATCATCAAGATTTGGTGAAAAAATGTTTGCTGAGATTTCAGCAAACTAGTAGTTTTTTGGAAGCTTGGCAACCCCTTCCAACGAAAGTGTTTTTCGCCAGTCTCTGCATGGGGTACTTCAAGAGGAAACAAACCATAGAGATAGAACTTAGAACTACTTCATTTGGTCAAGTTTCAAGGAGCTAGCACAAACCGTGTTTGATTTAGAATTCCAAACACAGCTATCTATGTAGGAGAAAACAGAGTGAAACCTAAAAATTCAAACTGTTACTGGAAACGAAAGCTTCAACCTAGAAGAATAAAATTTGGGCAGCCAAGGTGGGATTAGTGAACCGATCATTACCACCAAGTATCATCAAGATTTGGTGAAAAAATGTTTGCTGAGATTTCAGCAAACTAGTAGATTTTGGAAGCTTGGCAACCCTTTCAAACGGAAGTGTTTTTCGCCGGTCTCTGCATGGGGTACTTCACGAGGAAACAAACCATAGAGATAGAACTTAGAACTACTTCATTTGGTCAAGTTTCAAGGAGCTAGCACAAACGGTGTTTGATTTAGAGTTTCAAACACATCTATCTATATAGCAGAAAACAGAGTGAAACCTAAAATTCAAACAGTCACTGAAACGAAAGCTTCAACCTAGAAGAATAAAATTTGGGCAGCCAAGTGGGATTAGTGAACTGATCATTACCACCAAGTATCATCAAGATTTGGTGAAAAAATGTTTGCTGAGATTTCAGCAAACTAGTAGTTTTTTGGAAGCTTGGCAACCCCTTTCAAACGAAAGTGTTTTTCGCCAGTCTCTGCATGGGGTACTTCAAGAGGAAACAAACCTAGAGATAGAACTTAGAACTACTTCATTTTGTCAAGTTTCAAGGAGCTAGCACAAACCGTGTTTGATTTAGAGTTTCAAACATCTATCTATATAACAGAAAACAGAGTGAAACCTAAAAATTCAAAATGTTACTGGAAACGAACGCTTGAACCTAGAAGAGTGAAAATTGGAAGCCAAGTGGCTTAGTGAACTGATCATTACCACCAAGTATCATCAAGATTTGGTGAAAAAATGTTGCTGAGATTTCAGCAACGAGAAGTTTTTGGAAGCTTGGCAACCCCTTTCAAACGAAAGTGTTCTTCGCCAGTCTCTGCATGGGGTACTTCAAGAGGAAACAAACCATAGAGATAGAACTTAGAACTACTTCATTTTGTCAAGTTTCACGGAGCTAGCACAAACCGTGTTTGATTTAGAGTTTCAAACACATCTATCTATATAGCAGAAACAGAGTGAAACCTAAAAATTCAAACTGTTACTGGAAACGAACGCTTGAACCTAGAAGAGTGAAAGTTGGGCAGCAAAGTGGGATTAGTGAACTGATCATTACCACCAAGTATCATCAAGATTTGGTGAAAAAATGTTTGCTGAGATTTCCAGCAAACTAGTAGTTTTTTGGAAGCCTTGGCAACCCTTTCCAACGAAAGTGTTTTTCGCCAGTCTCTGCATGGGGTACTTCAAGAGGAAACAAACCATAGAGATAGAACTTAGAACTACTTCATTTGGTCAAGTTTCAAGGAGCTAGCACAAACCGTGTTTGATTTAGAATTCCAAACACAGCTATCTATGTAGGAGAAAACAGAGTGAAACCTAAAAATTCAAACTGTTACTGGAAACGAAAGCTTCAACCTAGAAGAATAAATTTGGGCAGCCAAGTGGGATTAGTGAACCGATCATTACCACCAAGTATCATCAAGATTTGGTGAAAAAATGTTTGCTGAGATTTCAGCAAACTAGTAGATTTTTGGAAGCTTGGCAACCCTTTTCAAACGGAAGTGTTTTTCGCCGGTCTCTGCATGGGGTACTTCACGAGGAAACAAACCATAGAGATAGAACTTAGAACTACTTCATTTGGTCAAGTTTCAAGGAGCTAGCACAAACGGTGTTTGATTTAGAGTTTCAAACACATCTATCTATATAGCAGAAAACAGAGTGAAACCTAAAAATTCAAACAGTCACTGGAAACGAAAGCTTCAACCTAGAAGAATAAAATTTGGGCAGCCAAGTGGGATTAGTGAACTGATCATTACCACCAAGTATCATCAAGATTTGGTGAAAAAATGTTTGCTGAGATTTCAGCAAATAGTAGTTTTTTGGAAGCTTGGCAACCCCTTTAAAATGAAAGTGTCTTTCGCCAGTCTCTGCATGGGTACTTCAAGAGGAAAAAAACCATAGAGATAGAACTAACAACTACTTCATTTTGTCAAGTTTCAAGGAGCTAGCACAAACAGTGTTTGATTTAGAGTTTCAAACACATCTATCTATAAAGCAGAAAACAGAGTGAAACCTAAAAATTCAAAGTGTACTGGAAACGAACGCTTGAACCTAGAAGAGTGAAAATTGGGCAGCCAAGTGGGCTTAGTGTAACTCATCATTACCACCAAGTATCATCAAGATTTGGTGAAAAATGTTTGCTGAGATTTCAGCAAACTAGTAGTTTTTTGGAAGCTTGGCAACCCCTTTCAAACGAAAGTGTTTTTCGCCAGTCTCTGCATGGGGTACTTCAAGAGGAAACAAACCATAGAGATAGAACTTAGAACTACTTCATTTTGTCAAGTTTCACGGAGCTAGCACAAACCGTGTTTGATTTAGAGTTTCAAACACATCTATCTATATAGCAGAAAACAGAGTGAAACCTAAAAATTCAAACTGTTACTGGAAACGAACGCTTGAACCTAGAAGAGTGAAAGTTGGGCAGCAAAGTGGGATTAGTGAACTGATCATTACCACCAAGTATCATCAAGATTTGGTGAAAAAATGTTTGCTGAGATTTCAGCAAACTAGTAGTTTTTTGGAAGCTTGGCAACCCCTTTCCAACGAAAGTGTTTTTCGCCAGTCTCTGCATGGGGTACTTCAAGAGGAAACAAACCATAGAGATAGAACTTAGAACTACTTCATTTGGTCAAGTTTCAAGGAGCTAGCACAAACCGTGTTTGATTTAGAATTCCAAACACAGCTATCTATGTAGGAGAAAACAGAGTGAAACCTAAAAATTCAAACTGTTACTGGAAACGAAAGCTTCAACCTAGAAGAATAAAATTTGGGCAGCCAAGTGGGATTAGTGAACCGATCATTACCACCAAGTATCATCAAGATTTGGTGAAAAAATGTTTGCTGAGATTTCAGCAAACTAGTAGATTTTTGGAAGCTTGGCAACCCTTTTCAAACGGAAGTGTTTTTCGCCGGTCTCTGCATGGGGTACTTCACGAGGAAACAAACCATAGAGATAGAACTTAGAACTACTTCATTTGGTCAAGTTTCAAGGAGCTAGCACAAACGGTGTTTGATTTAGAGTTTCAAACACATCTATCTATATAGCAGAAAACAGAGTGAAACCTAAAAATTCAAACAGTCACTGGAAACGAAAGCTTCAACCTAGAAGAATAAAATTTGGGCAGCCAAGTGGGATTAGTGAACTGATCATTACCACCAAGTATCATCAAGATTTGGTGAAAAAATGTTTGCTGAGATTTCAGCAAACTAGTAGTTTTTTGGAAGCTTGGCAACCCCTTTAAAATGAAAGTGTTCTTCGCCAGTCTCTGCATGGGGTACTTCAAGAGGAAAAAAACCATAGAGATAGAACTAACAACTACTTCATTTTGTCAAGTTTCAAGGAGCTAGCACAAACCGTGTTTGATTTAGAGTTTCAAACACATCTATCTATAAAGCAGAAAACAGAGTGAAACCTAAAAATTCAAAGTGTACTGGAAACGAACGCTTGAACCTAGAAGAGTGAAAATTGGGCAGCCAAGTGGGCTTAGTGAACTCATCATTACCACCAAGTATCATCAAGATTTGGTGAAAAAATGTTTGCTGAGATTTCAGCAAACTAGTAGTTTTTTGGAAGCTTGGCAACCCCTTTCAAACGAAAGTGTTTTTCGCCAGTCTCTGCATGGGGTACTTCAAGAGGAAACAAACCATAGAGATAGAACTTAGAACTACTTCATTTTGTCAAGTTTCACGGAGCTAGCACAAACCGTGTTTGATTTAGAGTTTCAAACACATCTATCTATATAGCAGAAAACAGAGTGAAACCTAAAAATTCAAACTGTTACTGGAAACGAACGCTTGAACCTAGAAGAGTGAAAGTTGGGCAGCAAAGTGGGATTAGTGAACTGATCATTACCACCAAGTATCATCAAGATTTGGTGAAAAAATGTTTGCTGAGATTTCAGCAAACTAGTAGTTTTTTGGAAGCTTGGCAACCCCTCCCTTTCCAACGAAGTGTTTTTCGCCAGTCTCTGCATGGGGTACTTCAAGAGGAAACAAACCATAGAGATAGAACTTAGAACTACTTCATTTGGTCAAGTTTCAAGGAGCTAGCACAAACCGTGTTTGATTTAGAATTCCAAACACAGCTATCTATGTAGGAGAAAACAGAGTGAAACCTAAAAATTCAAACTGTTACTGGAAACGAAAGCTTCAACCTAGAAGAATAAAATTTGGGCAGCCAAGTGGGATTAGTGAACCGATCATTACCACCAATCATCAAGATTTGGTGAAAAAATGTTTGCTGAGATTTCAGCAAACTAGTAGTTTTTTGGAAGCTTGGCAACCCTTTTCAAACGGAAGTGTTTTTCGCCAGTCTCTGCATGGGGTACTTCACGAGGAAACAAACCATAGAGATAGAACTTAGAACTACTTCATTTGGTCAAGTTTCAAGGAGCTAGCACAAACGGTGTTTGATTTAGAGTTTCAAACACATCTATCTATATAGCAGAAAACAGAGTGAAACCTAAAAATTCAAACAGTCACTGGAAACGAAAGCTTCAACCTAGAAGAATAAAATTTGGGCAGCCAAGTGGGATTAGTGAACTGATCATTACCACCAAGTATCATCAAGATTTGGTGAAAAAATGTTTGCTGAGATTTCAGCAAACTAGTAGTTTTTTGGAAGCTTGGCAACCCCTTTAAAATGAAAGTGTTCTTCGCCAGTCTCTGCATGGGGTACTTCAAGAGGAAAAAAACCATAGAGATAGAACTAACAACTACTTCATTTTGTCAAGTTTCAAGGAGCTAGCACAAACCGTGTTTGATTTAGAGTTTCAAACACATCTATCTATAAAGCAGAAACAGAGTGAAACCTAAAAATTCAAAGTGTACTGGAAACGAACGCTTGAACCTAGAAGAGTGAAAATTGGGCAGCCAAGTGGGCTTAGTGAACTCATCATTACCACCAAGTATCATCAAGATTTGGTGAAAAAATGTTTGCTGAGATTTCAGCAAACTAGTAGTTTTTTGGAAGTTTGGCAACCCCTTTCAAACGAAAGTGTTTTTCGCCAGTCTCTGCATGGGGTACTTCAAGAGGAAACAAACCATAGAGATAGAACTTAGAACTACTTCATTTGGTCAAGTTTCAAGGAGCTAGCACAAACAGTGTTTGATTTAGAGTTTCAAACACATCTATCTATATAACAGAAAACAGAGTGAAACCTAAAAATTCAAAGTGTTACTGGAAACGAACGCTTGAACCTAGAAGAGTGAAAATTGGGAAGCCAAGTGGGCTTAGTGAACTGATCATTACCACCAAGTATCATCAAGATTTGGTGAAAAAATGTT
Source organism: Callospermophilus lateralis (assembly GCF_048772815.1). NCBI lineage: Eukaryota > Metazoa > Chordata > Mammalia > Rodentia > Sciuridae > Callospermophilus > Callospermophilus lateralis. The sequence goes on along the minus strand of NW_027515712.1, from coordinate 66,585 downwards.
TGCTGAGATTTCAGCAAACTAGTAGTTTTTTGGAAGCTTGGCAACCCCTTTCAAACGAAAGTGTTCTTCGCCAGTCTCTGCATGGGGTACTTCAAGAGGAAACAAACCATAGAGATAGAACTTAGAACTACTTCATTTTGTCAAGTTTCACGGAGCTAGCACAAACCGTGTTTGATTTAGAGTTTCAAACACATCTATCTATATAGCAGAAAACAGAGTGAAACCTAAAAATTCAAACTGTTACTGGAAACGAACGCTTGAACCTAGAAGAGTGAAAGTTGGGCAGCCAAGTGGGATTAGTGAACTGATCATTACCACCAAGTATCATCAAGATTTGGTGAAAAAATGTTTGCTGAGATTTCAGCAAAACTAGTAGTTTTTTGGAAGCTTGGCAACCCCTTTCCAACGAAAGTGTTTTTCGCCAGTCTCTGCATGGGGTACTTCAAGAGGAAACAAACCATAGAGATAGAACTTAGAACTACTTCATTTGGTCAAGTTTCAAGGAGCTAGCACAAACCGTGTTTGATTTAGAATTCCAAACAGAGCTATCTATGTAGGAGAAAACAGAGTGAAACCTAAAAATTCAAACTGTTACTGGAAACGAAAGCTTCAACCTAGAAGAATAAAATTTGGGCAGCCAAGTGGGATTAGTGAACCGATCATTACCACCAAGTATCATCAAGATTTGGTGAAAAAATATTTGCTGAGATTCTAGCAAACTAGTAGTTTTTTGGAAGCTTGGCAACCCCTTTCAAACGGAAGTGTTTTTTGTCAGTCTCTGCATGGGGTACTTCACGAGGAAACAAACCATAGAGATAGAACTTAGAACTACTTCATTTGGTCAAGTTTTAAGGAGCTAGCACAAACGGTGTTTGATTTAGAGTTTCAAACACATCTATCTATATAGCAGAAAACAGAGTGAAACCTAAAAATTCAAACAGTCACTGGAAACGAAAGCTTCAACCTAGAAGAATAAAATTTGGGCAGCCAAGTGGGATTAGTGAACTGATCATTACCACCAAGTATCATCAAGATTTGGTGAAAAAATGTTTGCTGAGATTTCAGCAAACTAGTAGTTTTTTGGAAGCTTGGCAACCCCTTTCAAACGAAAGTGTTTTTCGCCAGTCTCTGCATGGGGTACTTCAAGAGGAAAAAAACCATAGAGATAGAACTAACAACTACTTCATTTTGTAAGTTTCAAGGAGCTAGCACAAACCGTGTTTGATTTAGAGTTTCAAACACATCTATCTATAAAGCAGAAAACAGAGTGAAACCTAAAAATTCAAAGTGTTACTGGAAACGAACGCTTGAACGTAGAAGAGTGAAAATTGGGCAGCCAAGTGGGCTTAGTGAACTCATCATTACCACCAAGTATCATCAAGATTTGGTGAAAAAATGTTTGCTGAGATTTCAGCAAACTAGTAGTTTTTTGGAAGCTTGTCAACCCCTTTCAAACGAAAGTGTTTTTCGCCAGTCTCTGCATGGGGTACTTCAAGAGGAAACAAACCATAGAGATAGAACTTAGAACTACTTCATTTGGTCAAGTTTCAAGGAGCTAGCACAAACCGTGTTTGATTTAGAGTTTCAAACACATCTATCTATATAGCAGAAAACAGAGTGAAACCTAAAAATTCAAACAGTCACTGGAAACGAAAGCTTCAACCTAGAAGAATAAAATTTGGGCAGCCAAGTGGGATTAGTGAACTGATCATTACCACCAAGTATCATCAAGATTTGGTGAAAAAATGTTTGCTGAGATTTCAGCAAACTAGTAGTTTTTTGGAAGCTTGGCAACCCCTTTCAAACGAAAGTGTTTTTCGCGAGTCTCTGCATGGGGTACTTCAAGAGGAAAAAAACCATAGAGATAGAACTAACAACTACTTCATTTTGTCAAGTTTCAAGGAGCTAGCAAAAACCGTGTTTGATTTAGAGTTTCAAAGACATCTATCTATATAGCAGAAAACAGAGTGAAACCTAAAATTTCAAAGTGTTACTGGAAACGAACGCTTAAACCTAGAAGAGTAAAAACTGGGCTGCCAAGTGGGCTTAGTGAACTGATCATTACCACCAAGTATCATCAATTTTTGGTAAAAAAATGTTTGCTGAGATTTCAGCAAACTAGTAGTTTTTTGGAAGCTTGGCAACCCCTTTAAAACGAAAGTGTTTTTCGCCAGTCTCTGCATGGGGTACTTCTAGAGGAAACAAACCATAGAGATAGAACTTAGAACTACTTCATTTGGTCAAGTTTCAAGGAGCTAGCACAAACCGTGTTTGATTTAGAGTTTCAAACACATCTATCTATAAAGCAGAAAACAGAGTGAAACCTAAAAATTCAAAGTGTTACTGGAAACGAACGCTTGAACCTAGAAGAGTGAAAATTGGGCAGCCAAGTGGGCTTAGTGAACTCATCATTACCACCAAGTATCATCAAGATTTGGTGAAAAAATGTTTGCTGATATTTCAGCAAACTAGTAGTTTTTTGGAAGCTTGGCAACCCCTTTAAAATGAAAGTGTTCTTCGCCAGTCTCTGCATGGGGTACTTCAAGAGGAAAAAAACCATAGAGATAGAACTAACAACTACTTCATTTTGTCAAGTTTCAAGGAGCTAGCACAAACCGTGTTTGATTTAGAGTTTCAAACACATCTATCTATAAAGCAGAAAACAGAGTGAAACCTAAAAATTCAAAGTGTTACTGGAAACGAACGCTTGAACCTAGAAGAGTGAAAATTGGGCAGCCAAGTGGGCTTAGTGAACTCATCATTACCACCAAGTATCATCAAGATTTGGTGAAAAAATGTTTGCTGAGATTTCAGCAAACTAGTAGTTTTTTGGAAGCTTGGCAACCCCTTTCAAACGAAAGTGTTTTTCGCCAGTCTCTGCATGGGGTACTTCAAGAGGAAACAAACCATAGAGATAGAACTTAGAACTACTTCATTTGGTCAAGTTTCAAAGAGCTAGCACAAACCGTGTTTGATTTAGAGTTTCAAACACATCTATCTATATAGCAGAAAACAGAGTGAAACCTAAAAATTCAAACAGTCACTGGAAACGAAAGCTTCAACCTAGAAGAATAAAATTTGGGCAGCCAAGTGGGATTAGTGAAGTGATCATTACCACCAAGTATCATCAAGATTTGGTGAAAAAATGTTTGCTGAGATTTCAGCAAACTAGTAGTTTTTTGGAAGCTTGGCAACCCCTTTCAAACGAAAGTGTTTTTCGCGAGTCTCTGCATGGGGTACTTCAAGAGGAAAAAAACCATAGAGATACAACTAACAACTACTTCATTTTGTCAAGTTTCAAGGAGCTAGCACAAACTGTGTTTGATTTAGAGTTTCAAAGACATCTATCTATATAGCAGAAAACAGAGTGAAACCTAAAATTTCAAAGTGTTACTGGAAACGAACGCTTGAACCTAGAAGAGTAAAAATTGGGCAGCCAAGTGGGCTTAGTGAACTGATCATTACCACCAAGTATCATCAAGTTTTGGTGAAAAAATGTTTGCTGAGATTTCAGCAAACTACTAGTTTTTTGGAAGTTTGGCAACCCCTTTAAAACGAAAGTGTTTTTCGCCAGTCTCTGCATGGGGTACTTCAAGACGAAACAAACCATAGAGATAGAACTTAGAACTACTTCATTTGCTCAAGTTTCAGGGAGCTAGCACAAACCGTGTTTGATTTAGAGTTTCAAACACATCTATCTATATAGCAGAAAACAGAGTGAAACCTAAAAATTCAAACTGTTACTGGAAACGAACGCTTGAACCTAGAAGAGTGAAAATTGGGCAGCCAAGTGGGCTTAGTGAACTCATCATTACCACCAAGTATCATCAAGATTTGGTGAAAAAATGTTTGCTGAGATTTCAGCAAACTAGTAGTTTTTTGGAAGCTTGGCAACCCCTTTCAAACCAAAGTGTTCTTCGCCAGTCTCTGCATGGGGTACTTCAAGAGGAAACAAACCATAGAGATAGAACTTAGAACTACTTCATTTTGTCAAGTTTCACGGAGCTAGCACAAACCGTGTTTGATTTAGAGTTTCAAACACATCTATCTATATAGCAGAAAACAGAGTGAAACCTAAAAATTCAAACTGTTACTGGAAACGAACGCTTCAACCTAGAAGAGTGAAAGTTGGGCAGCCAAGTGGGATGTGAACTGATCATTACCACCAAGTATCATCAAGATTTGGTGAAAAAATGTTTGCTGAGATTTCAGCAAACTAGTAGTTTTTTGGAAGCTTGGCAACCCCTTTCAAACGAAAGTGTTTTTCGCGAGTCTCTGCATGGGGTACTTCAAGAGGAAAAAAACCATAGAGATACAACTAACAACTACTTCATTTTGTCAAGTTTCAAGGAGCTAGCACAAACTGTGTTTGATTTAGAGTTTCAAAGACATCTATCTATATAGCAGAAAACAGAGTGAAACCTAAAATTTCAAAGTGTTACTGGAAACGAACGCTTGAACCTAGAAGAGTAAAAATTGGGCAGCCAAGTGGGCTTAGTGAACTGATCATTACCACCAAGTATCATCAAGTTTTGGTGAAAAAATGTTTGCTGAGATTTCAGCAAACTACTAGTTTTTTGGAAGTTTGGCAACCCCTTTAAAACGAAAGTGTTTTTCGCCAGTCTCTGCATGGGGTACTTCAAGACGAAACAAACCATAGAGATAGAACTTAGAACTACTTCATTTGCTCAAGTTTCAGGGTGCTAGCACAAACCGTGTTTGATTTAGAGTTTCAAACACATCTATCTATATAGCAGAAAACAGAGTGAAACCTAAATTTCAAAGTGTTACTGGAAACGAACGCTTGAACCTAGAAGAGTGAAAATTGGGCAGCCAAGTGGGCTTAGTGAACTGATCATTACCACCAAGTATCATCAAGATTTGGTGAAAAAATATTTGCTGAGATTTCAGCAAACTAGTAGTTTTTTGGAAGCTTGGCAACCCCTTTCAAACGAAAGTGTTCTTCGCCAGTCTCTGCATGGGGTACTTCAAGAGGAAAAAAACCATAGAGATAGAACTAACAACTACTTCATTTTGTCAAGTTTCAAGGGAGCTAGCACAAACCGTGTTTGATTTAGAGTTTCAAACACATCTATCTATAAAGCAGAAAACAGAGTGAAACCTAAAAATTCAAAGTGTTACTGGAAACGAACGCTTGAACCTAGAAGAGTGAAAATTGGGCAGCCAAGTGGGCTTAGTGAACTCATCATTACCACCAAGTATCATCAAGATTTGGTGAAAAAATGTTTGCTGAGATTTCAGCAAACTAGTAGTTTTTTGGAAGCTTGGCAACCCCTTTCAAACGAAAGTGTTTTTCGCCAGTCTCTGCATGGGGTACTTCAAGAGGAAACAAACCATAGAGATAGAACTTAGAACTACTTCATTTGGTCAAGTTTCAAGGAGCTAGCACAAACAGTGTTTGATTTAGAGTTTCAAACACATCTATCTATATAACAGAAAACAGAGTGAAACCTAAAAATTCAAAGTGTTACTGGAAACGAACGCTTGAACCTAGAAGAGTGAAAATTGGGAAGCCAAGTGGGCTTAGTGAACTGATCATTACCACCAAGTATCATCAAGATTTGGTGAAAAAATGTTTGCTGAGATTTCAGCAAACTAGTAGTTTTTTGGAAGCTTGGCAACCCCTTTCAAACGAAAGTGTTCTTCGCCAGTCTCTGCATGGGGTACTTCAAGAGGAAACAAACCATAGAGATAGAACTTAGAACTACTTCATTTTGTCAAGTTTCACGGAGCTAGCACAAACCGTGTTTGATTTAGAGTTTCAAACACATCTATCTATATAGCAGAAAACAGAGTGAAATCTAAAAATTCAAACTGTTACTGGAAACGAACGCTTGAACCTAGAAGAGTGAAAGTTGGGCAGCCAAGTGGGATTAGTGAACTGATCATTACCACCAAGTATCATCAAGATTTGGTGAAAAAATGTTTGCTGAGATTTCAGCAAACTAGTAGTTTTTGGAAGCTTGGCAACCCCTTTCCAACGAAAGTGTTTTTCGCCAGTCTCTGCATGGGGTACTTCAAGAGGAAACAAACCATAGAGATAGAACTTAGAACTACTTCATTTGGTCAAGTTTCAAGGAGCTAGCACAAACCGTGTTTGATTTAGAATTCCAAACAGAGCTATCTATGTAGGAGAAAACAGAGTGAAACCTAAAAATTCAAACTGTTACTGGAAACGAAAGCTTCAACCTAGAAGAATAAAATTTGGGCAGCCAAGTGGGATTAGTGAACCGATCATTACCACCAAGTATCATCAAGATTTGGTGAAAAAATATTTGCTGAGATTCTAGCAAACTAGTAGTTTTTTGGAAGCTTGGCAACCCCTTTCAAACGGAAGTGTTTTTCGTCAGTCTCTGCATGGGGTACTTTACGAAGAAACAAACCATAGAGATAGAACTTAGAACTACTTCATTTGGTCAAGTTTTAAGGAGCTAGCACAAAGGGTGTTTGATTTAGAGTTTCAAACACATCTATCTATATAGCAGAAAACAGAGTGAAACCTAAAAATTCAAACAGTCACTGGAAACGAAAGCTTCAACCTAGAAGAATAAAATTTGGGCAGCCAAGTGGGATTAGTGAACTGATCATTACCACCAAGTATCATCAAGATTTGGTGAAAAAATGTTTGCTGAGATTTCAGCAAACTAGTAGTTTTTTGGAAGCTTGGCAACCCCTTTCAAACGAAAGTGTTTTTCGCCAGTCTCTGCATGGGGTACTTCAAGAGGAAAAAAACCATAGAGATAGAACTAACAACTACTTCATTTTGTCAAGTTTCAAGGAGCTAGCACAAACCGTGTTTGATTTAGAGTTTCAAACACATCTATCTATAAAGCAGAAAACAGATTGAAACCTAAAAATTCAAAGTGTTACTGGAAACGAACGCTTGAACCTAGAAGAGTGAAAATTGGGCAGCCAAGTGGGCTTAGTGAACTCATCATTACCACCAAGTATCATCAAGATTTGGTGAAAAAATGTTTGCTGAGATTTCAGCAAACTAGTAGTTTTTTGGAAGCTTGGCAACCCCTTTCAAACGAAAGTGTTTTTCGCCAGTCTCTACATGGGGTACTTCAAGAGAAAACAAACCATAGAGATAGAACTTAGAACTACTTCATTTTGTCAAGTTTCAAGGAGCTAGCACAAACCGTGTTTGATTTAGAGTTTCAAACACATCTATCTATATAACAGAAAACAGAGTGAAACCTAAAAATTCAAATTGTTACTGGAAACGAACGCTTGAACCTAGAAGAGTGAAAATTGGGAAGCCAAGTGGGCTTAGTGAACTGATCATTACCACCAAGTATCATCAAGATTTGGTGAAAAAATGTTTGCTGAGATTTCAGCAAACGAGAAGTTTTTTGGAAGCTTGGCAACCCCTTTCAAACGAAAGTGTTTTTCGCCAGTCTCTGCATGGGGTACTTCAAGAGGAAACAAACCATAGAGATAGAACTTAGAACTACTTCATTTGGTCAAGTTTCACGGAGCTAGCACAAACCGTGTTTGATTTAGAGTTTCAAACACATCTATCTATATAGCAGAAAACAGAGTGAAACCTAAAAATTCAAACAGTCACTGGAAACGAAAGCTTCAACCTAGAAGAATAAAATTTGGGCAGCCAAGTGGGATTAGTGAACTGATCATTACCACCAAGTATCATCAAGATTTGGTGAAAAAATGTTTGCTGAGATTTCAGCAAACTAGTAGTTTTTTGGAAGCTTGGCAACCCCTTTAAAATGAAAGTGTTCTTCGCCAGTCTCTGCATGGGGTACTTCAAGAGGAAAAAAACCATAGAGATAGAACTAACAACTACTTCATTTTGTCAAGTTTCAAGGAGCTAGCACAAACCGTGTTTGATTTAGAGTTTCAAACACATCTATCTATATAGCAGAAAACAGAGTGAAACCTAAAAATTCAAAGTGTTACTGGAAACGAACGCTTGAACCTAGAAGAGTGAAAATTGGGCAGCCAAGTGGGCTTAGTGAACTCATCATTACCACCAAGTATCATCAAGATTTGGTGAAAAAATGTTTGCTGAGATTTCAGCAAACTAGTAGTTTTTTGGAAGCTTGGCAACCCCTTTCAAACGAAAGTGTTTTTCGCCAGTCTCTGCATGGGGTACTTCAAGAGGAAACAAACCATAGAGATAGAACTTAGAACTACTTCATTTGGTCAAGTTTCAAAGAGCTAGCACAAACCGTGTTTGATTTAGAGTTTCAAACACATCTATCTATATAGCAGAAAACAGAGTGAAACCTAAAAATTCAAACAGTCACTGGAAACGAAAGCTTCAACCTAGAAGAATAAAATTTGGGCAGCCAAGTGGGATTAGTGAAGTGATCATTACCACCAAGTATCATCATGATTTGGTGAAAAAATGTTTGCTGAGATTTCAGCAAACTAGTAGTTTTTTGGAAGCTTGGCAACCCCTTTCAAACGAAAGTGTTTTTCGCGAGTCTCTGCATGGGGTACTTCAAGAGGAAAAAAACCATAGAGATACAACTAACAACTACTTCATTTTGTCAAGTTTCAAGGAGCTAGCACAAACTGTGTTTGATTTAGAGTTTCAAAGACATCTATCTATATAGCAGAAAACAGAGTGAAACCTAAAATTTCAAAGTGTTACTGGAAACGAACGCTTGAACCTAGAAGAGTAAAAATTGGGCAGCCAAGTGGGCTTAGTGAACTGATCATTACCACCAAGTATCATCAAGTTTTGGTGAAAAAATGTTTGCTGAGATTTCAGCAAACTACTAGTTTTTTGGAAGTTTGGCAACCCCTTTAAAACGAAAGTGTTTTTCGCCAGTCTCTGCATGGGGTACTTCAAGACGAAACAAACCATAGAGATAGAACTTAGAACTACTTTATTTGCTCAAGTTTCAGGGAGCTAGCACAAACCGTGTTTGATTTAGAGTTTCAAACACATCTATCTATATAGCAGAAAACAGAGTGAAACCTAAAAATTCAAAGTGTTACTGGAAACGAACGCTTGAACCTAGAAGAGTGAAAATTGGGCAGCCAAGTGGGCTTAGTGAACTCATCATTACCACCAAGTATCATCAAGATTTGGTGAAAAAATGTTTGCTGAGATTTCAGCAAACTAGTAGTTTTTTGGAAGCTTTTCAACCCCTTTCAAACCAAAGTGTTCTTCGCCAGTCTCTGCATGGGGTACTTCAAGAGGAAACAAACCATAGAGATAGAACTTAGAACTACTTCATTTTGTCAAGTTTCACGGAGCTAGCACAAACCGTGTTTGATTTAGAGTTTCAAACACATCTATCTATATAGCAGAAAACAGAGTGAAACCTAAAAATTCAAACTGTTACTGGAAACGAACGCTTCAACCTAGAAGAGTGAAAGTTGGGCAGCCAAGTGGGATTAGTGAACTGATCATTACCACCAAGTATCATCAAGATTTGGTGAAAAAATGTTTGCTGAGATTTCAGCAAACTTGTAGTTTTTTGGAAGCTTGGCAACCCCTTTCAAACGAAAGTGTTTTTCGCGAGTCTCTGCATGGGGTACTTCAAGAGGAAACAAACCATAGAGATAGAACTTAGAACTACTTCATTTGGTCAAGTTTCAAGGAGCTAGCACAAACCGTGTTTGATTTAGAATTCCAAACACAGCTATCTATGTAGGAGAAAACAGAGTGAAACCTAAAAATTCAAACTGTTACTGGAAACGAATGCTTCAACCTAGAAGAATAAAAATTGGGCAGCCAAGTGGGATTAGTGAACTGATCATTACCACCAAGTATCATCAAGATTTGGTGAAAAAATGTTTGCTGAGATTTCAGCAAACTAGTAGTTTTTTGGAAGCTTGGCAACCCCTTTCAAACGAAAGTGTTTTTCGCCAGTCTCTGCATGGGGTACTTCAAGAGGAAACAAACCATAGAGATAGAACTTACAACTACTTCATTTTGTCAAGTTTCAAGGAGCTAGCACAAACCGTGTTTGATTTAGAGTTTCAAAGACATCTATCTATATAGCAGAAAACAGAGTGAAACCTAAAATTTCAAAGTGTTTCTGGAAACGAACGCTTGAACCTAGAAGAGTAAAAATTGGGCAGCCAAGTGGGCTTAGTGAACTGATCATTACCACCAAGTATCATCAAGTTTTGGTGAAAAAATGTTTGCTGAGATTTCAGCAAACTAGTAGTTTTTTGGAAGCTTGGCAACCCCTTTCAAACGAAAGTGTTCTTCGCCAGTCTCTGCATGGGGTACTTCAAGAGGAAACAAACCATAGAAATAGAACTTAGAACTACTTCATTTTGTCAAGTTTCAAGGAGCTAGCACAAACCGTGTTTGATTTAGAGTTTCAAACACATCTATCTATATAACAGAAAACAGAGTGAAACCTAAAAATTCAAAGTGTTACTGGAAACGAACGCTTGAACCTAGAAGAGTGAAAATTGGGCAGCCAAGTGGGCTTAGTGAACTGATCATTACCACCAAGTATCATCAAGATTTGGTGAAAAAATGTTTGCTGAGATTTCAGCAAACGAGAAGTTTTTTGGAAGCTTGGCAACCCCTTTCAAATGAAAGTGTTCTTCACCAGTCTCTGCATGGGGTACTTCAAGAGGAAACAAACCATAGAGATAGAACTTAGAACTACTTCATTTTGTCAAGTTTCACGGAGCTAGCACAAACCGTGTTTTATTTAGAGTTTCAAACACATCTATCTATATAGCAGAAAACAGAGTGAAACCTAAAATTTCAAAGTGTTACTGGAAACGAACGCTTGAACCTAGAAGAGTGAAAATTGGGCAGCCAAGTGGGCTTAGTGAACTGGTCATTACCACCAAGTATCATCAAGATTTGGTGAAAAAATGTTTGCTGAGATTTCAGCAAACGAGTAGTTTTTTGGAAGCTTGGCAACCCCTTTCAAACGAAAGTGTTCTTCGCCAGTCTCTGCATGGGGTACTTCAAGAGGAAACAAAACATAGAGATAGAACTTAGAACTACTTCATTTTGTCAAGTTTCAAGGAGCTAGCAAAAACCGTGTTTGATTTAGAGTTTCAAACACATCTATCTATATAGCAGAAAACAGAGTGAAACCTAAAAATTCAAACTGTTACTGGAAACGAACGCTTGAACCTAGAAGAGTGAAAGTTGGGCAGCCAAGTGGGATTAGTGAACTGATCATTACCACCAAGTATCATCAAGATTTGGTGAAAAAATGTTTGCTGAGATTTCAGCAAACTAGTAGTTTTTTGGAAGCTTGGCAACCCCTTTCCAACGAAAGTGTTCTTCGCCAGTCTCTGCATGGGGTACTTCAAGAGGAAACAAACCATAGAGATAGAACTTAGAACTACTTCATTTGGTCAAGTTTCAAGGAGCTAGCACAAACCATGTTTGATTTAGAATTCCAAACACAGCTATCTATGTAGGAGAAAACAGAGTGAAACCTAAATTTCAAACTGTTACTGGAAACGAATGCTTCAACCTAGAAGAATAAAAATTGGGCAGCCAAGTGGGATTAGTGAACTGATCATTACCACCAAGTATCATCAAGATTTGGTGAAAAAATGTTTGCTGAGATTTCAGCAAACTAGTAGTTTTTTGGAAGCTTGGCAACCCCTTTCAAACGAAAGTGTTTTTCGCCAGTCTCTGCATGGGGTACTTCAAGAGGAAACAAACCATAGAGATAGAACTTACAACTACTTCATTTTGTCAAGTTTCACGGAGCTAGCACAAACCGTGTTTGATTTAGAGTTTCAAAGACATCTATCTATATAGCAGAAAACAGAGTGAAACCTAAAATTTCAAAGTGTTTCTGGAAACGAACGCTTGAACCTAGAAGAGTAAAAATTGGGCAGCCAAGTGGGCTTAGTGAACTGATCATTACCACCAAGTATCATCAAGTTTTGGTGAAAAAAATTTTTGCTGACATTTCAGCAAACTAGTAGTTTTTTGGAAGCTTGGCAACCCCTTTAAAACGAAAGTGTTCTTCGCCAGTCTCTGCATGGGGTACTTCAAGAGGAAACAAACCATAGAGATAGAACTTAGAACTACTTCATTTTGTCAAGTTTCACGGAGCTAGCACAAACCGTGTTTGATTTAGAGTTTCAAACACATCTATCTATATAGCAGAAAACAGAGTGAAACCTAAAAATTCAAACTGTTACTGGAAACGAATGCTTCAACCTAGAAGAGTGAAAGTTGGGCAGCCAAGTGGGCTTAGTGAACTGATCATTACCACCAAGTATCATCAAGATTTGGTGAAAAAATGTTTGCTGAGATTTCAGCAAACTAGTAGTTTTTTGGAAGCTTGGCAACCCCTTTCAAACGAAAGTGTTTTTCACCAGTCTCTACATGGGGTACTTCAAGAGGAAACAAACCATAGAGATAGAACTTAGAACTACTTCATTTGGTCAAGTTTCAAGGAGCTAGCACAAACCATGTTTGATTTAGAATTCCAAACACAGCTATCTATGTAGGAGAAAACAGAGTGAAACCTAAATTTCAAACTGTTACTGGAAACGAATGCTTCAACCTAGAAGAATAAAAATTGGGCAGCCAAGTGGGATTAGTGAACTGATCATTACCACCAAGTATCATCAAGATTTGGTGAAAAAATGTTTGCTGAGATTTCAGCAAACTAGTAGTTTTTTGGAAGCTTGGCAACCCCTTTCAAACGAAAGTGTTTTTCGCCAGTCTCTGCATGGGGTACTTCAAGAGGAAACAAACCATAGAGATAGAACTTACAACTACTTCATTTTGTCAAGTTTCACGGAGCTAGCACAAACCGTGTTTTATTTAGAGTTTCAAAGACATCTATCTATATAGCAGAAAACAGAGTGAAACCTAAAATTTCAAAGTGTTTCTGGAAACGAACGCTTGAACCTAGAAGAGTAAAAATTGGGCAGCCAAGTGGGCTTAGTGAACTGATCATTACCACCAAGTATCATCAAGTTTTGGTGAAAAAAATTTTTGCTGACATTTCAGCAAACTAGTAGTTTTTTGGAAGCTTGGCAACCCCTTTAAAACGAAAGTGTTCTTCACCAGTCTCTGCATGGGGTACTTCAAGAGGAAACAAACCATAGAGATAGAACTTAGAACTACTTCATTTTGTCAAGTTTCACGGAGCTAGCACAAACCGTGTTTGATTTAGAGTTTCAAACACATCTATCTATATAGCAGAAAACAGAGTGAAACCTAAAAATTCAAACTGTTACTGGAAACGAATGCTTCAACCTAGAAGAGTGAAAGTTGGGCAGCCAAGTGGGCTTAGTGAACTGATCATTACCACCAAGTATCATCAAGATTTGGTGAAAAAATATTTGCTGAGATTTCAGCAAACTAGTAGTTTTTTGGAAGCTTGGCAACCCCTTTCAAACGAAAGTGTTTTTCACCAGTCTCTACATGGGGTACTTCAAGAGGAAACAAACCATAGAGATAGAACTTAGAACTACTTCATTTGGTCAAGTTTCAAGGAGCTAGCACAAACCGTGTTTGATTTAGAATTCCAAACACAGCTATCTATGTAGGAGAAAACAGAGTGAAACCTAAAAATTCAAACTGTTACTGGAAACGAAAGCTTCAACCTAGAAGAATAAAAATTGGGCAGCCAAGTGGGATTAGTGAACTGATCATTACCACCAAGTATCATCAAGATTTGGTGAAAAAAATGTTTGCTGAGATTTCAGCAAACTAGTAGTTTTTTGGAAGCTTGGCAACCCCTTTCAAACGAAAGTGTTTTTCGCCAGTCTCTGCATGGGGTACTTCAAGAGGAAACAAACCATAGAGATAGAACTTACAACTACTTCATTTTGTCAAGTTTCAAGGAGCTAGCACAAACCGTGTTTGATTTAGAGTTTCAAAGACATCTATCTATATAGCAGAAAACAGAGTGAAACCTAAAATTTCAAAGTGTTTCTGGAAACGAACGCTTGAACCTAGAAGAGTAAAAATTGGGCAGCCAAGTGGGCTTAGTGAACTGATCATTACCACCAAGTATCATCAAGTTTTGGTGAAAAAATGTTTGCTGAGATTTCAGCAAACTAGTAGTTTTTTGGAAGCTTGGCAACCCCTTTCAAACGAAAGTGTTCTTCGCCAGTCTCTGCATGGGGTACTTCAAGAGGAAACAAACCATAGATATAGAACTTAGAACTACTTCATTTTGTCAAGTTTCAAGGAGCTATCACAAACCGTGTTTGATTTAGAGTTTCAAACACATCTATCTATATAACAGAAAACAGAGTGAAACCTAAAAATTCAAAGTGTTACTGGAAACGAACGCTTGAACCTAGAAGAGTGAAAATTGGGCAGCCAAGTGGGCTTAGTGAACTGATCATTACCACCAAGTATCATCAAGATTTGGTGAAAAAATGTTTGCTGAGATTTCAGCAAACGAGAAGTTTTTTGGAAGCTTGGCAACCCCTTTCAAATGAAAGTGTTCTTCACCAGTCTCTGCATGGGGTACTTCAAGAGGAAACAAACCATAGAGATAGAACTTAGAACTACTTCATTTTGTCAAGTTTCACGGAGCTAGCACAAACCGTGTTTGATTTAGAGTTTCAAACACATCTATCTATATAGCAGAAAACAGAGTGAAACCTAAAATTTCAAAGTGTTACTGGAAACGAACGCTTGAACCTAGAAGAGTGAAAATTGGGCAGCCAAGTGGGCTTAGTGAACTGATCATTACCACCAAGTATCATCAAGATTTGGTGAAAAAATGTTTGCTGAGATTTCAGCAAACGAGTAGTTTTTTGGAAGCTTGGAAACCCCTTTCAAACGAAAGTGTTCTTCGCCAGTCTCTGCATGGGGTACTTCAAGAGGAAACAAAACATAGAGATAGAACTTAGAACTACTTCATTTTGTCAAGTTTCAAGGAGCTAGCACAAACCGTGTTTGATTTAGAGTTTCAAACACATCTATCTATATAGCAGAAAACAGAGTGAAACCTAAAAATTCAAACTGTTACTGGAAACGAACGCTTGAACCTAGAAGAGTGAAAGTTGGGCAGCCAAGTGGGATTAGTGAACTGATCATTACCACCAAGTATCATCAAGATTTGTTGAAAAAATGTTTGCTGAGATTTCAGCAAACTAGTAGTTTTTTGGAAGCTTGGCAACCCCTTTCCAACGAAAGTGTTCTTCGCCAGTCTCTGCATGGGGTACTTCAAGAGGAAACAAACCATAGAGATAGAACTTAGAACTACTTCATTTGGTCAAGTTTCAAGGAGCTAGCACAAACCATGTTTGATTTAGAATTCCAAACACAGCTATCTATGTAGGAGAAAACAGAGTGAAACCTAAAAATTCAAACTGTTACTGGAAACGAATGCTTCAACCTAGAAGAATAAAAATTGGGCAGCCAAGTGGGATTAGTGAACTGATCATTACCACCAAGTATCATCAAGATTTGGTGAAAAAATGTTTGCTGAGATTTCAGCAAACTAGTAGTTTTTTGGAAGCTTGGCAACCCCTTTCAAACGAAAGTGTTTTTCGCCAGTCTCTGCATGGGGTACTTCAAGAGGAAACAAACCATAGAGATAGAACTTACAACTACTTCATTTTGTCAAGTTTCACGGAGCTAGCACAAACCGTGTTTGATTTAGAGTTTCAAACACATCTATCTATATAACAGAAAACAGAGTGAAACCTAAAAATTCAAAGTGTTACTGGAAACGAACGCTTGAACCTAGAAGAGTGAAAATTGTGAAGCCAAGTGGGCTTAGTGAACTGATCATTACCACCAAGTATCATCAAGATTTGGTGAAAAAATGTTTGCTGAGATTTCAGCAAACGAGAAGTTTTTTGGAAGCTTGGCAACCCCTTTCAAACGAAAGTGTTCTTCGCCAGTCTCTGCATGGGGTACTTCAAGAGGAAACAAACCATAGAGATAGAACTTACAACTACATCATTTGGTCAAGTTTCACGGAGCTAGCGCAAACCGTGTTTGATTTAGAGTTTCAAACACATCTATCTATATAGCAGAAAACAGAGTGAAACCTAAAAATTCAAACTGTTACTGGAAACGAACGCTTGAACCTAGAAGAGTGAAAGTTGGGCAGCCAAGTGGGATTAGTGAACTGATCATTACCACCAAGTATCATCAAGATTTGGTGAAAAAATGTTTGCTGAGATTTCAGCAAACTAGTAGTTTTTTGGAAGCTTGGCAACCCCTTTCCAACGAAAGTGTTTTTCGCCAGTCTCTGCATGGGGTACTTCAAGAGGAAACAAACCATAGAGATAGAACTTAGAACTACTTCATTTGGTCAAGTTTCAAGGAGCTAGCACAAACCGTGTTTGATTTAGAATTCCAAACACAGCTATCTATGTAGGAGAAAACAGAGTGAAACCTAAAAATTCAAACTGTTACTGGAAACGAAAGCTTCAACCTAGAAGAATAAAATTTGGGCAGCCAAGTGGGATTAGTGAACCGATCATTACCACCAAGTATCATCAAGATTTGGTGAAAAAATGTTTGCTGAGATTTCAGCAAACTAGTAGTTTTTTGGAAGCTTGGCAAACCTTTTCAAACGGAAGTGTTTTTCGCCAGTCTCTGCATGGGGTACTTCACGAGGAAACAAACCATAGAGATAGAACTTAGAACTACTTCATTTGGTCAAGTTTCAAGGAGCTAGCACAAACGGTGTTTGATTTAGAGTTTCAAACACATCTATCTATATAGCAGAAAACAGAGTGAAACCTAAAAATTCAAACAGTCACTGGAAACGAAAGCTTCAACCTAGAAGAATAAAATTTGGGCAGCCAAGTGGGATTAGTGAACTGATCATTACCACCAAGTATCATCAAGATTTGGTGAAAAAATGTTTGCTGAGATTTCAGCAAACTAGTAGTTTTTTGGAAGCTTGGCAACCCCTTTCAAAGGGAAGTGTTTTTCGCCAGTCTCTGCATGGGGTACTTCAAGAGGAAACAAACCATAGAGATAGAACTTAGAACTACTTCATTTGGTCAAGTTTCAAGGAGCTAGCACAAACCGTGTTTGATTTAGAGTTTCAAACACATCTATCTATATAGCAGAAAACAGAGTGAAACCTAAAATTTCAAAGTGTTACTGGAAACGAACGCTTGAACCTAGAAGAGTAAAAATTGGGCTGCCAAGTGGGCTTAGTGAACTGATCATTACCACCAAGTATCATCAAGTTTTGGTGAAAAAATGTTTGCTGAGATTTCAGCAAACTAGTAGTTTTTTGGAAGCTTGGCAACCCCTTTCAAACGGAAGTGTTTTTCGCCAGTCTCTGCATGGGTACTTCAAGAGGAAACAAACCATAGAGATAGAACTTAAACTACTTCATTTTGTCAAGTTTCAAGGAGCTAGCACAAACCGTGTTTGATTTAGAGTTTCAAACACATCTATCTATATAGCAGAAAACAGAGTGAAACCTAAAATTTCAAAGTGTTACTGGAAACGAACGCTTGAACCTAGAAGAGTAAAAATTGGGCTGCCAAGTGGGCTTAGTGAACTGATCATCAAGTTTCAAGGAGCTAGCACAAACCGTGTTTGATTTAGAGTTTCAAACACATCTATCTATATAGCAGAAAACAGAGTGAAACCTAACAATTCAAACTGTTACTGGAAACGAACGCTTGAACATAGAAGAGTGAAAATTGGGCAGCCAAGTGGGCTTAGTGAACTGATCATTACCACCAAGTATCATCAAGATTTGGTGAAAAAATGTTTGCTGAGATTTCAGCAAACGAGTAGTTTTTTGGAAGCTAGGCAACCCCTTTCAAATGAAAGTGTTCTTCGCCAGTCTCTGCATGGGGTACTTCAAGAGGAAACAAACCATAGAGATAGAACTTAGAACTACTTCATTTGGTCAGTTTTCAAGGAGCTAGCACAAACCGTGTTTGATTTAGAATTCCAAACACAGCTATCTATGTAGGAGAAAACAGAGTGAAACCTAAAAATTCAAACAGTCACTGGAAACGAAAGCTTCAACCTAGAAGAATAAAATTTGGGCAGCCAAGTGGGATTAGTGAAGTGATCATTACCACCAAGTATCATCAAGATTTGGTGAAAAAATGTTTGCTGAGATTTCAGCAAACTAGTAGTTTTTTGGAAGCTTGGCAACCCCTTTCAAACGGAAGTGTTTTTCGCCAGTCTCTGCATGGGGTACTTCAAGAGGAAACAAACCATAGAGATAGAACTTAGAACTACTTCATTTGCTCAAGTTTCAAGGAGCTAGCACAAACCGTGTTTGATTTAGAGTTTCAAACACATCTATCTATATAGCAGAAAACAGAGTGAAACCTAAAAATTCAAACAGTCACTGGAAACGAAAGCTTCAACCTAGAAGAATAAAATTTGGGCAGCCAAGTGGGATTAGTGAACTGATCATTACCACCAAGTATCATCAAGATTTGGTGAAAAAATGTTTGCTGAGATTTCAGCAAACTAGTAGTTTTTTGGAAGCTTGGCAACCCCTTTCAAACGAAAGTGTTTTTCGCCAGTCTCTGCATGGGGTACTTCAAGAGGAAAAAAACCATAGAGATAGAACTAACAACTACTTCATTTTGTCAAATTTCAAGGAGCTAGCAAAAACCGTGTTTGATTTAGAGTTTCAAAGACATCTATCTATATAGCAGAAAACAGAGTGAAACCTAAAATTTGAAAGTGTTACTGGAAACGAACGCTTGAACCTAGAAGAGTAAAAATTGGGCAGCCAAGTGGGCTTAGTGAACTGATCATTACCACCAAGTATCATCAAGTTCTGGTGAAAAAATGTTTGCTGAGATTTCAGCAAACTAGTAGTTTTTTGGAAGCTTGGCAACACCTTTAAAACGATAGTGTTTTTCGCCAGTCTCTGCATGGGGTACTTCAAGAGGAAACAATCCATAGAGATAGAACTTAGAACTACTTCATTTGCTCAAGTTTCAAGGAGCTAGCACAAACCTTGTTTGATTTAGAATTCCAAACACAGCTATCTATGTAGGAGAAAACAGAGTGAAACCTAAAAATTCAAACTGTTACTGGAAACGAAAGCTTCAACCTAGAAGAATAAAATTTGGGCAGCCAAGTGGGATTAGTGAACTGATCATTACCACCAAGTATCATCAAGATTTGGTGAAAAAATGTTTGCTGAGATTTCAGCAAACTTGTAGTTTTTTGGAAGCTTGGCAACCCCTTTCAAACGAAAGTGTTTTTCGCCAGTCTCTGCATGGGGTACTTCAAGAGGAAAAAAACCATAGAGACAGAACTTACAACTACTTCATTTTGTCAAGTTTCAAGGAGCTAACAAAAACCGTGTTTGATTTAGAGTTTCAAACACATCTATCTATATAGCAGAAAACAGAGTGAAACCTAAAATTTCAAAGTGTTACTGGAAACGAACGCTTGAACCTAGAAGAGTGAAAGTTGGGCAGCCAAGTGGGATTAGTGAACTGATCATTACCACCAAGTATCATCAAGATTTGGTGAAAAAATGTTTGCTGATATTTCAGCAAACTAGTAGTTTTTTGGAAGCTTGGCAACCCCTTTCAAACGAAAGTGTTTTTCGCCAGTCTCTGCATGGGGTACTTCAAGAGGAAACAATCCATAGAGATAGAACTTAGAACTACTTCATGTTGTCAAGTTTCACGGAGCTAGCACAAACCGTGTTTGATTTAGAGTTTCAAACACATCTATCTATATAGCAGAAAACAGAGTGAAACCTAAAAATTCAAACTGTTACTGGAAACGAAAGCTTCAACCTAGAAGAATAAAATTTGGGCAGCCAAGTGGGATTAGTGATGTGATCATTACCACCAAGTATCATCAAGATTTGGTGAAAAAATGTTTGCTGAGATTTCAGCAAACTAGTAGTTTTTTGGAAGCTTGGAAACCCCTTTCAAACGGAAGTGTTTTTCGCCAGTCTCTGCATGGGGTACTTCAAGAGGAAAGAAACCATAGAGATAGAACTTAGAACTACTTCATTTGGTCAAGTTTCAAGGAGCTAGCACAAACCGTGTTTGTTTTAGAGTTTCAAACACATCTATCTATATAGCAGAAAACAGAGTGAAACCTAAAATTTCAAAGTGTTACTGGAAACGAACGCTTGAACCTAGAAGAGTAAAAATTGGCCTGCCACGTGGGCTTAGTGAACTGATCATTACCACCAAGTATCATCAAGTTTTGGTGAAAAAATGTTTGCTGAGATTTCAGCAAACTAGTAGTTTTTTGGAAGCTTGGCAACCCCTTTCAAACGGAAGTGTTTTTCGCCAGTCTCTGCATTGGTACTTCAAGAGGAAACAAACCATAGAGATAGAACTTACAACTACTTCATTTGGTCAAGTTTCAAGGAGCTAGCACAAACCGTGTTTGATTTAGAGTTTCAAAGACATCTATCTATATAGCAGAAAACAGAGTGAAACCTAAAAATTCAAAGTGTTACTGGAAACGATGGCTTGAACCTAGAAGAGTGAAAATTGGGTAGCCAAGTGGGCTTAGTGAACTGATCATTACCACCATAATCATCAAGTTTTGGTGAAAAAATGTTTGCTGAGATTTCAGCAAACTAGTAGTTTTTTGGAAGCTTGGCAACCCCTTTAAAACGAAAGTGTTTTCGCCAGTCTCTGCATGGGGTACTTCAAGAGGAAACAAACCATAGAGATAGAACTTAGAACTACTTCATTTGCTCAAGTTTCAAGGAGCTAGCACAAACCGTGTTTGATATAGAGTTTCAAACACATCTATCTATATAGCAGAAAACAGAGTGAAACCTAAAAATTCAAACAGTCACTGGAAACGAAAGCTTCAACCTAGAAGAATAACATTTGGGCAGCCAAGTGGGATTAGTGAACTGATCATTACCACCAAGTATCATCAAGATTTGGTGAAAAAATGTTTGCTGAGATTTCAGCAAACTAGTAGTTTTTTGGAAGCTTGGCAACCCCTTTCAAACGAAAGTGTTTTTCGCCAGTCTCTGCATGGGGTACTTCAAGAGGAAAAAAACCATAGAGATAGAACTAACAACTACTTCATTTTGTCAAGTTTCAAGGAGCTAGCAAAAACCGTGTTTGATTTAGAGTTTCAAAGACATCTATCTATATAGCAGAAAACAGAGTGAAACCTAAAATTTCAAAGTGTTACTGGAAACGAATGCTTGAACCTAGAAGAGTAAAAATTGGGCAGCCAAGTGTGCTTAGTGAACTGATCATTACCACCAAGTATCATCAAGTTTTGGTGAAAAAATGTTTGCTGAGATTTCAGCAAACTAGTAGTTTTTTGGAAGCTTCGCAACCCCTTTCAAACGAAAGTGTTTTTCGCCAGTCTCTGCATGGGGTACTTCAAGAGGAAACAAACCATAGAGATAGAACTTAGAACTACTTCATTTGGTCAAGTTTCAAGGAGCTAGCACAAACCGTGTTTGATTTAGAGTTTCAAACACATCTATCTATATAGCAGAAAACAGAGTGAAACCTAAAATTTCAAAGTGTTACTGGAAACGAACGCTTGAACCTAGAAGAGTAAAAATTGGGCAGCCAAGTGGGCTTAGTGAACTGATCATTACCACCAAGTATCATCAAGTTTTGGTGAAAAAATATTTGCTGAGATTTCAGCAAACTAGTAGTTTTTTGGAAGCTTGGCAACCCCTTTCAAACGGAAGTGTTTTTCGCCAGTCTCTGCATGGGTACTTCAAGAGGAAACAAACCATAGAGATAGAACTTAGAACTACTTCATTTTGTCAAGTTTCAAGGAGCTAGCACAAACCGTGTTTGATTTAGAGTTTCAAACACATCTATCTATATAGCAGAAAACAGAGTGAAACCTAAAATTTCAAAGTGTTACTGGAAACGAACGCTTGAACCTAGAAGAGTAAAAATTGGGCTGCCAAGTGGGCTTAGTGAACTGATCATCAAGTTTCAAGGAGCTAGCAAAAACCGTGTTTGATTTAGAGTTTCAAACACATCTATCTATATAGCAGAAAACAGAGTGAAACCTAACAATTCAAAGTGTTACTGGAAACGAACGCTTGAACCTAGAAGAGTGAAAATTGGGCAGCCAAGTGGGCTTAGTGAACTGATCATTACCACCAAGTATCATCAAGATTTGGTGAAAAAAGGTTTGCTGAGATTTCAGCAAACGCGTAGTTTTTGGAAGCTTGGCAACCCCTTTCAAACGAAAGTGTTCTTCGCCAGTCTCTGCATGGGGTACTTCAAGAGGAAACAAACCATAGAGATAGAACTTAGAACTACTTCATTTTGTCAAGTTTCACGGAGCTAGCACAAACCGTGTTTGATTTAGAGTTTCAAACACATCTATCTATATAGCAGAAAACAGAGTGAAACCTAAAAATTCAAACTGTTACTGGAAACGAACGATTGCACCTAGAAGAGTGAAAGTTGGGCAGCCAAGTGGGATTAGTGAACTGATCATTACCACCAAGTATCATCAAGATTTGGTGAAAAAATGTTTGCTGAGATTTCAGCAAACTAGTAGTTTTTTGGAAGCTTGGCAACCCCTTTCAAACGAAAGTGTTTTTCGCCAGTCTCTACATGGGGTAATTCAAGAGGAAACAAACAATAGCGATAGAACTTAGAACTACTTCATTTGGTCAAGTTTCAAGGAGCTAGCACAAACCGTGTTTGATTTAGAATTCCAAACACAGCTATCTATGTAGGAGAAAACAGAGTGAAACCTAAAAATTCAAACAGTCACTGGAAACGAAAGCTTCAACCTAGAAGAATAAAATTTGGGCAGCCAAGTGGGATTATTGAAGTGATCATTACCACCAAGTATCATCAAGATTTGGTGAAAAAATGTTTGCTGAGATTTCAGCAAACTAGTAGTTTTTGGGAAGCTTGGCAACCCCTTTCAAACGGAAGTGTTTTTCGCCAGTCTCTGCATGGGGTACTTCAAGAGGAAACAAACCATAGAGATAGAACTTAGAACTACTTCATTTGCTCAAGTTTCAAGGAGCTAGCACAAACCGTGTTTGATTTAGAGTTTCAAACACATCTATCTATATAGCAGAAAACAGAGTGAAACCTAAAAATTCAAACAGTCACTGGAAACGAAAGCTTCAACCTAGAAGAATAAAATTTGGGCAGCCAAGTGGGATTAGAGAACTGATCATTACCACCAAGTATCATCAAGATTTGGTGAAAAAATGTTTGCTGAGATTTCAGCAAACGAGTAGTTTTTTGGAAGCTTGGCAACCCCTTTCAAACGAAAGTGTTTTTCGCCAGTCTCTACATGGGGTACTTCAAGAGGAAAAAAACCATAAAAAGAGAACTAACAACTACTTCATTTTGTCAAGTTTCAAGGAGCTAGCAAAAACCGTGTTTGATTTAGAGTTTCAAAGACATCTATCTATATAGCAGAAAACAGAGTGAAACCTAAAATTTCAAAGTGTTACTGGAAACGAACGCTTGAACCTAGAAGAGTAAAAATTGGGCAGCCAAGTGGGCTTAGTGAACTGATCATTACCACCAAGTATCATCAAGTTTTGGTGAAAAAATGTTTGCTGAGATTTCAGCAAACTAGTAGTTTTTTGGAAGCTTGGCAACCCCTTTCAAACGAAAGTGTTTTTCGCCAGTCTCTGCATGGGGTACTTCAAGAGGAAACAAACCATAGAGATAGAACTTAGAACTACTTCATTTGGTCAAGTTTCAAGGAGCTAGCACAAACCGTGTTTGATTTAGAGTTTCAAACACATCTATCTATATAGCAGAAAACAGAGTGAAACCTAACAATTCAAAGTGTTACTGGAATCGAACGCTTGAACCTAGAAGAGTGAAAATTGGGCAGCCAAGTGGGCTTAGTGAACTGATCATTACCACCAAGTATCATCAAGATTTGGTGAAAAAATGTTTGCTGAGATTTCAGCAAACGAGTAGTTTTTTGGAAGCTTGGCAACCCCTTTCAAACGAAAGTGTTCTTCGCCAGTCTCTGCATGGGGTACTTCAAGAGGACACAAACCATAGAGATAGAACTTAGAACTACTCATTTTGTCAAGTTTCACGGAGCTAGCACAAACCGTGTTTGATTTAGAGTTTCGAGACATCTATCTATATAGCAGAAAACAGAGTGAAACCTAAAAATTGAAACTGTTACTGGAAACGAACGCTTGAACCCAGAAGAGTGAAAGTTGGGCAGCCAAGTGGGCTTAGTGAACTGATCATTACCACCAAGTATCATCAAGATTTGGTGAAAAAATGTTTGCTGAGATTTCAGCAAACTAGTAGTTTTTTGGAAGCTTGGCAACCCCTTTCAAACGAAAGTGTTTTTCGCCAGTCTCTACATGGGGTACTTCAAGAGGAAACAAACCATAGAGATAGAACTTAGAACTACTTCATTTGGTCAAGTTTCAAGGAGCTAGCACAAACCGTGTTTGATTTAGAATTCCAAACACAGCTATCTATGTAGGAGAAAACAGAGTGAAACCTAAAAATTCAAACAGTCACTGGAAACGAAAGCTTCAACCTAGAAGAATAAAATTTGGGCAGCAAAGTGGGATTAGTGAAGTGATCATTACCACCAAGTATCATCAAGATTTGGTGAAAAAATGTTTGCTGAGATTTCAGCAAACTAGTAGTTTTTTGGAAGCTTGGCAACCCCTTTCAAACGGAAGTGTTTTTCGCCAGTCTCTGCATGGGGTACTTCAAGAGGAAACAAACCATAGAGATAGAACTTAGAACAATTTCATTTGGTCAAGTTTCAAGGAACTAGCACAAACCGTGTTTGATTTAGAGTTTCAAACACATCTATCTATATAGCAGAAAACAGAGTGAAACCTAAAAATTCAAACAGTCACTGGAAACGAAAGCTTCAACCTAGAAGAATAAAATTTGGGCAGCCAAGTGGGATTAGTGAAGTGATCATTACCACCAAGTATCATCAAGATTTGGTGAAAAAATGTTTGCTGAGATTTCAGCAAACTAGTAGTTTTTTGGAAGCTTGGCAACCCCTTTCAAACGAAAGTGTTTTTCGCCAGTCTCTGCATGGGGTACTTCAAGAGGAAAAAAACCATAGAGATAGAACTAACAACTACTTCATTTTGTCAAGTTTCAAGGAGCTAGCAAAAACCGTGGTTGATTTAGAGTTTCAAAGACATCTATCTATATAGCAGAAAACAGAGTGAAACCTAAAATTTCAAAGTGTTACTGGAAACGAACGCTTGAACCTAGAAGAGTAAAAATTGGGCAGCCAAGTGGGCTTAGTGAACTGATCATTACCACCAAGTATCATCAAGTTTTGGTGAAAAAATGTTTGCTGAGATTTCAGCAAACTAATAGTTTTTTGGAAGCTTGGCAACCCCTTTAAAACGAAAGTGTTTTTCGCCAGTCTCTGCATGGGGTACTTCAAGAGGAAACAATCCATAGAGATAGAACTTAGAACTACTTCATTTGCTCAAGGTTCAAGGAACTAGCACAAACCGTGTTTGATTTAGAGTTTCAAACACATCTATCTATATAGCAGAAAACAGAGTGAAACCTAACAATTCAAAGTGTTACTGGAAACGAACGCTTGAACCTAGAAGAGTGAAAATTGGGCAGCCAAGTGGGCTTAGTGAACTGATCATTACCACCAAGTATCATCAAGATTTGGTGAAAAAATGTTTGCTGAGATTTCAGCAAACTAGTAGTTTTTTGGAAGCTTGGCAACCCCTTTCAAACGAAAGTGTTTTTCGCCAGTCTCTGCATGGGGTACTTCAAGAGGAAACAAACCATAGAGATAGAACTTAGAACTACTTCATTTGGTCAAGTTTCAAGGAGCTAGCACAAACCGTGTTTGATTTAGAATTCCAAACACAGCTATCTATGTAGGAGAAAACAGAGTGAAACCTAAAAATTCAAACAGTCACTGGAAACGAAAGCTTCAACCTAGAAGAATAAAATTTGGGCAGCCAAGTGGGATTAGTGAAGTGATCATTACCACCAAGTATCATCAAGATTTGGTGAAAAAATGTTTGCTGAGATTTCAGCAAACTAGTAGTTTTTTGGAAGCTTGGCAACCCCTTTCAAACGGAAGTGTTTTTCGCCAGTCTCTGCATGGTGTACTTCAAGAGGAAACAAACCATAGAGATAGAACTTAGAACTACTTCATTTGGTCAAGTTTCAAGGAGCTAGCACAAACCGTGTTTGATTTAGAGTTTCAAACACATCTATCTATATAGCAGAAAACAGAGTGAAACCTAAAAATTCAAACAGTCACTGGAAACGAAAGCTTCAACCTAGAAGAATAAAATTTGGGCAGCCAAGTGGGATTATTGAACTGATCATTACCACCAAGTATCATCAAGTTTTGGTGAAAAAATGTTTGCTGAGATTTCAGCAAACGAGTAGTTTTTTGGAAGCTTGGCAACCCCTTTCAAACGAAAGTGATCTTCGCCAGTCTCTGCATGGGGTACTTCAAGAGGAAACAAACCATAGAGATAGAACTTAGAACTACTTCATTTTGTCAAGTTTCACGGAGCTAGCACAAACCGTGTTTGATTTAGAGTTTCAAACACATCTATCTATATAGCAGAAAACAGAGTGAAACCTAAAAACTCAAACTGTTACTGGAAACGAACGCTTGAACCTAGAAGAGTGAAAGTTGGGCAGCCAAGTGGGCTTAGTGAACTGATCATTACCACCAAGTATCATCAAGATTTGTTGAAAAAATGTTTGCTGAGATTTCAGCAAACGAGTAGTTTTTTGGAAGCTTGGCAACCCCTTTCAAACGAAAGTGTTTTTCGCCAGTCTCTACATGGGGTACTTCAAGAGGAAACAAACCATAGGGATAGAACTTAGAACTACTTCATTTGGTCAAGTTTCAAGGAGCTAGCACAAACCGTGTTTGATTTAGAATTCCAAACACAGCTATCTATGTAGGAGAAAACAGAGTGAAACCTAAAAATTCAAACTGTTACTGGAAACGAAAGCTTCAACCTAGAAGAATAAAATTTGGGCAGCCAAGTGGGATTAGTGAACTGATCATTACCACCAAGTATCATCAAGATTTGGTGAAAAAATGTTTGCTGAGATTTCAGCAAACTAGTAGTTTTTTGGAAGCTTGGCAACCCCTTTCAAACGAAAGTGTTTTTCGCCAGTCTCTGCATGGGGTACTTCAAGAGGAAAAAAACCATAGAGATAGAACTAACAACTACTTCATTTTGTCAAGTTTCAGGGAGCTAGCAGAAACCGTGTTTGATTTAGAGTTTCAAAGACATCTATCTATATAGTAGAAAACATAGTGAAACCTAAAATTTCAAAGTGTTACTGGAAACGAACGCATGAACCTAGAAGAGTAAAAATTGGGCAGCCAAGTGGGCTTAGTGAACTGATCATTACCACCAAGTATCATCAAGTTTTGGTGAAAAAATGTTTGCTGAGATTTCAGCAAACTAGTAGTTTTTTGGAAGCTTGGCAACCCCTTTCAAACGAAAGTGTTTTTCGCCAGTCTCTGCATGGGGTACTTCAAGAGGAAACAATCCATAGAGATAGAACTTAGAACTACTTCATTTGCTCAAGTTTCAATTAGCTAGCACAAACCGTGTTTGATTTAGAGTTTCAAACACATCTATCTATATAGCAGAAAACAGAGTGAAACCTAAAAATTCAAAGTGTTACTGGAAACGAACGCTTGAACCTAGAAGAGTGAAAATTGGGCAGCCAAGTGGGCTTAGTGAACTGATCATTACCACCAAGTATCATCAAGATTTGGTGAAAAAATGTTTGCTGAGATTTCAGCAAACTAGTAGTTTTTTGGAAGCTTGGCAACCCCTTTCAAACGAAAGTGTTTTTCGCCAGTCTCTGCATGGGGTACTTCAAGAGGAAACAAACCATAGTGATATAACTTAGAACTACTTCATTTAGTCAAGTTTAAAGGAGCTAGCACAAACCGTGTTTGATTTAGAATTCCAAACACAGCTATCTATGTAGGGGAAAACAGAGTGAAACCTAAAAATTCAAACTGTTACTGGAAACGAATGCTTCAACCTAGAAGAATAAAAATTTGGCAGCCAAGTGGGATTAGTGAACTGATCATTACCACCAAGTATTATCAAGATTTGGTGAAAAAATGTTTGCTGAGATTTCAGCAAATGAGAAGTTTTTTGGAAGCTTGGCAACCGCTTTCAAACGAAAGTGTTTTTCGCCAGTCTCTGCATGGGGTACTTCAAGAGGAAACAAACCATAGAGATAGAACTTACAACTACTTCATTTTGTCAAGTTTCAAGGAGCTAGCACAAACCGTGTTTGATTTAGAGTTTCAAAGACATCTATCTATATAGCAGAAAACAGAGTGAAACCTAAAATTTCAAAGTGTTACTGGAAACGAACGCTTGAACCTAGAAGAGTAAAAATTGGGCAGCCAAGTGGGCTTAGTGAACTGATCATTACCACCAAGTATCATCAAGTTTTGGTGAAAAAATGTTTGCTGAGATTTCAGCAAACTAGTAGTTTTTTGGAAGCTTGGCAACCCCTTTAAAACGAAAGTGTTTTTCGCCAGTCTCTGCATGGGGTACTTCAAGAGGAAACAATCCATAAAGATAGAACTTAGAACTACTTCATTTGCTCAAGTTTCAAGGAGCTAGCACAAACCGTGTTTGATTTAGAGTTTCAAACACATCTATCTATATAGCAGAAAACAGAGTGAAACCTAAAAATTCAAAGTGTTACTGGAAACGAACGCTTGAACCTAGAAGAGTGAAAATTGGGCAGCCAAGTGGGCTTAGTGAACTGATCATTACCACCAAGTATCATCAAGATTTGGTGAAAAAAATGTTTGCTGAGATTTCAGCAAACTAGTAGTTTTTTGGAAGCTTGGCAACCCCTTTCAAACGAAAGTGTTTTTCGCCAGTCTCTGCATGGGGTACTTCAAGAGGAAACAAACCATAGAGATAGAACTTAGAACTACTTCATTTGGTCAAGTTTCAAGGAGCTAGCACAAACCGTGTTTGATTTAGAATTCCAAACACAGCTATCTATGTAGGAGAAAACAGAGTGAAACCTAAAAATTCAAACAGTCACTGGAAACGAAAGCTTCAACCTAGAAGAATAAAATTTGCGCAGCCAAGTGGGATTAGTGAAGTGATCATTACCACCAAGTATCATCAAGATTTGGTGAAAAAATGTTTGCTGAGATTTCAGCAAACTAGTAGTTTTTTGGAAGCTTGGCAACCCCTTTCAAACGGAAGTGTTTTTCGCCAGTCTCTGCATGGGGTACTTCAAGAGGAAACAAACCATAGAGATAGAACTTAGAACTACTTCATTTGGTCAAGTTTCAAGGAGCTAGCACAAACCGTGTTTGATTTAGAGTTTCAAACACATCTATCTATATAGCAGAAAACAGAGTGAAACCTAAAAATTCAAACAGTCACTGGAAACGAAAGCTTCAACCTAGAAGAATAAAATTTGGGCAGCCAAGTGGGATTAGTGAACTGATCATTACCACCAAGTATCATCAAGTTTTGGTGAAAAAATGTTTGCTGAGATTTCAGCAAACTAGTAGTTTTTTGGAAGCTTGGCAACCCCTTTCAAACGAAAGTGTTTTTCGCCAGTCTCTGCATGGGGTACTTCAAGAGGAAACAATCCATAGAGATAGAACTTAGAACTACTTCATTTGCTCAAGTTTCAAGGAGCTAGCACAAACCGTGTTTGATTTAGAGTTTCAAACACATCTATCTATATAGCAGAAAACAGAGTGAAACCTAAAAATTCAAAGTGTTACTGGAAACGAACGCTTGAACCTAGAAGAGTGAAAATTGGGCAGCCAAGTGGGCTTAGTGAACTGATCATTACCACCAAGTATCATCAAGATTTGGTGAAAAAATGTTTGCTGAGATTTCAGCAAACTAGTAGTTTTTTGGAAGCTTGGCAACCCCTTTCAAACGAAAGTGTTTTTCGCCAGTCTCTGCATGGGGTACTTCAAGAGGAAACAAACCATAGAGATAGAACTTAGAACTACTTCATTTTGTCAAGTTTCACGGAGCTAGCACAAACCGTGTTTGATTTAGAGTTTCAAACACATCTATCTATATAACAGAAAACAGAGTGAAACCTAAAAATTCAAACTGTTACTGGAAACGAACGCTTGAACCTAGAAGAGTGAAAGTTGGGCAGCCAAGTGGGATTAGTGAACTGATGATTACCACCAAGTATCATCAAGATTTGGTGAAAAAATGTTTGCTGAGATTTCAGCAAACTAGTAGTTTTTTGGAAGCTTGGCAACCCCTTTCAAACGAAAGTGTTTTTCGCCAGTCTCTGCATGGGGTACTTCAAGAGGAAACAAACCATAGAGATAGAACTTAGAACTACTTCATTTTGTCAAGTTTCAAGGAGCTAGCACAAACCGTGTTCGATTTAGAGTTTCAAACACATCTATCTATATAGCAGAAAACAGAGTGAAACCTAACAATTCAAAGTGTTACTGGAAACGAACGCTTGAACCTAGAAGAGTGAAAATTGGGCAGCCAAGTGGGCTTAGTGAACTGATCATTACCACCAAGTATCATCAAGATTTGGTGAAAAAATGTTTGCTGAGATTTCAGCAAACGAGTAGTTTTTTGGAAGCTTTGCCACCCCTTTCAAACGAAAGTGTTCTTCGCCAGTCTCTGCATGGGGTACTTCAAGAGGAAACAAACCATAGAGATGGAACTTAGAACTAGTTCATTTTGTCAAGTTTCACGGAGCTAGCACAAACCGTGTTCGATTTAGAGTTTCAAACACATCTATCTATATAGCAGAAAACAGAGTGAAACCTAACAATTCAAAGTGTTACTGGAAACGAACGCTTGAACCTAGAAGAGTGAAAGTTGGGCAGCCAAGTGGGATTAGTGAACTGATCATTACCACCAAGTATCATCAAGATTTGGTGAAAAAATGTTTGCTGAGATTTCAGCAAACTATTAGTTTTTTGGAAGCTTGGCAACCCCTTTCAAACGAAAGTGTTTTTCGCCAGTCTCTACATGGGGTACTTCAAGAGGAAACAAACCATAGAGACAGAACTTAGAAATACTTCATTTGGCCAAGTTTCAAGGAGCTAGCACAAACCGTGTTTGATTTAGAATTCCAAACACAGCTATCTATGTAGGAGAAAACAGAGTGAAACCTAAAAATTCAAACAGTCACTGGAAACGAAAGCTTCAACCTAGAAGAATAAAATTTGGGCAGCCAAGTGGGATTAGTGAAGTGATCATTACCACCAAGTATCATCAAGATTTGGTGAAAAAATGTTTGCTGAGATATCAGCAAACTAGTAGTTTTTTGGAAGCTTGGCAACCCCTTTCAAACGAAAGTGTTTTTCTCCAGTCTCTGCATGGGGTACCTCAAGAGGAAAAAAACCATAGAGATAGAACTAACAACTACTTCATTTTGTCAAGTTTCAAGGAGCTAGCACAAACCGTGTTTGATTTAGAGTTTCAAACACATCTATCTATAAAGCAGAAAACAGAGTGAAACCTAAAAATTCAAAGTGTTACTGGAAACGAACGCTTGAAGCTAGAAGAGTGAAAATTGGGCAGCCAAGTGGACTTAGTGATCTCATCATTACCACCAAGTATCATCAAGATTTGGTGAAAAAATGTTTGCTGAGATTTCAGCAAACTAGTAGTTTTTTGGAAGCTTGGCAACCCCTTTCAAACGAAAGTGTTTTTCGCCAGTCTCTGCATGGGGTACTTCAAGAGGAAACAAACCATAGAGATAGAACTTAGAACTACTTCATTTGGTCAAGGTTCAAGGAGCTAGCACAAACCGTGTTTGATTTAGAGTTTCAAACACATCTATCTATAAAGCAGAAAACAGAGTGAAACCTAAAAATTCAAAGTGTTACTGGAAACGAACGCTTGAACCTAGAAGAGTGAAAATTGGGCAGCCAAGTGGGCTTAGTGAACTCATCATTACCACCAAGTATCATCAAGATTTGGTGAAAAAATGTTTGCTGAGATTTCAGCAAACTAGTAGTTTTTTGGATGCTTGGCAACCCCTTTCCAACGAAAGTGTTTTTCGCCAGTCTCTGCATGGGGTACTTCAAGAGGAAACAAACCATAGAGATAGAACTTAGAACTACTTCATTTGGTCAAGTTTCAAGGAGCTAGCACAAACCGTGTTTGATTTAGAATTCCAAACACAGCTATCTATGTAGGAGAAAACAGAGTGAAACCTAAAAATTCAAACTGTTACTGGAAACGAAAGCTACAACCTAGAAGAATAAAATTTGGGCAGCCAAGTGGGATTAGTGAACTGATCATTACCACCAAGTATCATCAAGATTTGGTGAAAAAATGTTTGCTGAGATTTCAGCAAACTAGTAGTTTTTTGGAAGCTTGGCAACCCCTTTCAAACGGAAGTGTTTTTTCGCCAGTCTCTGCATGGGGTACTTCACGAGGAAACAAACCATAGAGATAGAACTTAGAACTACTTCATTTGGTCAAGTTTCAAGGAGCTAGCACAAACCGTGTTTGATTTAGAGTTTCAAACACATCTATCTATATAGCAGAAAACAGAGTGAAACCTAAAAATTCAAACAGTCACTGGAAACGAAAGCTTCAACCTAGAAGAATAAAATTTGGGCAGCCAAGTGGGATTAGTGAAGTGATCATTACCACCAAGTATCATCAAGATTTGGTGAAAAAATGTTTGCTGAGATTTCAGCAAACTAGTAGTTTTTTGGAAGCTTGGCAACCCCTTTCAAACGAAAGTGTTTTTCGCCAGTCTCTGCATGGGTTACTTCAAGAGGAAAAAAACCATAGAGAGAGAACTAACAACTACTTCATTTTGTCAAGTTTCAAGGAGCTAGCACAAACCGTGTTTGATTTAGAGTTTCAAACACATCTATCTATAAAGCAGAAAACAGAGTGAAACCTAAAAATTCAAAGTGTTACTGGAAACGAACGCTTGAACCTAGAAGAGTGAAAATTGGGCAGCCAAGTGGGCTTAGTGATCTCATCATTACCACCAAGTATCATCAAGATTTGGTGAAAGAATGTTTGCTGAGATTTCAGCAAACTAGTAGTTTTTTGGAAGCTTGGCAACCCCTTTCAAACGAAAGTGTTTTTCGCCAGTCTCTGCATGGTGTACTTCAAGAGGAAACAAACCATAGAGATAGAACTTAGAACTACTTCATTTGGTCAAGTTTCAAGGAGCTAGCACAAACCGTGTTCGATTTAGAGTTTCAAACACATCTATCAATAAAGCAGAAAACAGAGTGAAACCTAAAAATTCAAAGTGTTACTGGAAACGAACGCTTGAACCTAGAAGAGTGAAAATTGGGCAGCCAAGTGGGCTTAGTGAACTCATCATTACCACCAAGTATCATCAAGATTTGGTGAAAAAATGTTTGCTGAGATTTCAGCAAACTAGTAGTTTTTTGGAAGCTTGGCAACCCCTTTCAAACGAAAGTGTTTTTCGCCAGTCTCTGCATGGGGAAACAAACCATAGAGATAGAACTTAGAACTACTTCATTTGGTCACGTTTCAAGGAGCTAGCACAAACCGTGTTTGATTTAGAATTCCAAACACAGCTATCTATTTAGGAGAAAACAGAGTGAAACCTAAAAACTCAAACTGTTACTGGAAACGAAAGCTTCAACCTAGAAGAATAAAATTTGGGCAGCCAAGTGGGATTAGTGAACTGATCATTACCACCAAGTATCATCAAGATTTGGTGAAAAAATTTTTGCTGAGATTTCAGCAAACTAGTAGTTTTTTGGAAGCTTGGCAACCCCTTTCAAACGAAAGTGTTTTTCGCGAGTCTCTGCATGGGGTACTTCAAGAGGAAACAAACCATAGAGATAGAACTTAGAACTACTTCATTTTGTCAAGTTTCAAGGAGCTAGCACAAACCGTGTTTGATTTAGAGTTTCAAACACATTTATCTATATAACAGAAAACAGAGTGAAACCTAAAAATTCAAAGTGTTACTGGAAACGAACGCTTGAACCTAGAAGAGTGAAAATTGGGGAGCCAAGTGGGCTTAATGAACTGATCATTACCACCAAGTATCATCAAGATTTGGTGAAAAAATATTTGCTGAGATTTCAGCAAACGAGAAGTTTTTTGGAAGCTTGGCAACCCCTTTCAAACGAAAGTGTTCTTCGCCAGTCTCTGCATGGGGTACTTCAAGAGGAAACAAACCATAGAGATAGAACTTAGAACTACTTCATTTTGTCAAGTTTCACGCAGCTAGCACAAACCGTGTTTGATTTAGAATTCCAAACACAGCTATCTATGTAGGAGAAAACAGAGTGAAACATAAAAATTCAAACTGTTACTGGAAACGAAAGCTTCAACCTAGAACAATAAAATTTGGGCAGCCAAGTGGGATTAGTGAACTGATCATTACCACCAAGTATCATCAAGATTTGGTGAAAAAATGTTTGCTGAGATTTCAGCAAACTAGTAGTTTTTTGGAAGCTTGGCAACCCCTTTCAAACGGAAGTGTTTTTCGCCAGTCTCTGCATGGGGTATTTCAAGAGGAAACAAACCATAGAGATAGAACTTAGAACTACTTTTTTGGTCAAGTTTCAAGGAGCTAGCACAAACCGTGTTTGATTTAGAGTTTCAAACACATCTATCTATATAGCAGAAAACAGAGTGAAACCTAAAAATTCAAACAGTCACTGGAAACGAAAGCTTCAACCTAGAAGAATAAAATTTGGGCAGCCAAGTGGGATTAGTGAACTGATCATTACCACCAAGTATCATCAAGATTTGGTGAAAAAATGTTTGCTGAGATTTCAGCAAACTAGAAGTTTTTTGGAAGCTTGGCAACCCCTTTCAAACGAAAGTGTTTTTCGCCAGTCTCTGCATGGGATACTTCAAGAGGAAACAAACCATAGAGATAGAACTTAGAACTACTTCATTTTGTCAAGTTTCAAGGAGCTAGCACAAACCGTGTTTGATTTAGAGTTTCAAACACATTTATCTATATAACAGAAAACAGAGTGAAACCTAAAAATTCAAAGTGTTACTGGAAACGAACGCTTGAACCTAGAAGAGTGAAAATTGGGGAGCCAAGTGGGCTTAGTGAACTGATCATTACCACCAAGTGTCATCAAGATTTGGTGAAAAAATGTTTGCTGAGATTTCAGCAAACGAGAAGTTTTTTGGAAGCTTGGCAACCCCTTTCAAACGACAGTGTTCTTCGCCAGTCTCTGCATGGGGTACTTCAAGAGGAAACAAACCATAGAGATAGAACTTAGAACTACTTCATTTTGTCAAGTTTCACGCAGCTAGCACAAACCGTGTTTGATTTAGAATTCCAAACACAGCTATCTATGTAGGAGAAAACAGAGTGAAACATAAAAATTCAAACTGTTACTGGAAACGAAAGCTTCAACCTAGAACAATAAAATTTGGGCAGCCAAGTGGGATTAGTGAACTGATCATTACCACCAAGTATCATCAAGATTTGGTGAAAAAATGTTTGCTGAGGTTTCAGCAAACTAGTAGTTTTTTGGAAGCTTGGCAACCCCTTTCAAACGGAAGTGTTTTTCGCCAGTCTCTGCATGGGGTATTTCAAGAGGAAACAAACCATAGAGATAGAACTTAGAACTACTTCTTTTGGTCAAGTTTCAAGGAGCTAGCACAAACCGTGTTTGATTTAGAGTTTCAAACACATTTATCTATATAGCAGAAAACAGAGTGAAACCTAAAAATTCAAACAGTCACTGGAAACGAAAGCTTCAACCTAGAAGAATAAAATTTGGGCAGCCAAGTGGGATTACTGTACTGATCATTACCACCAAGTATCATCAAGATTTGGTGAAAAAATATTTGCTGAGATTTCAGCAAACTAGTAGTTTTTTGGAAGCTTGGCAACCCCTTTCAAACGAAAGTGTTTTTCGCCAGTCTCTGCATGGGGTACTTCAAGAGGAAAAAAACCATAGAGATACAACTAACAACTACTTCATTTTGTCAAGTTTCAAGGAGCTAGCACAAACCGTGTTTGATTTATAGTTTCAAAGACATCTATCTATATAGCAGAAAACAGAGTGAAACCTAAAATTTCAAAGTGTTCCTGGAAACGAACGCTTGAACCTAGAAGAGTGAAAATTGGGCAGCCAAGTGGGCTTAGTGAACTGATCATTACCACCAAGTATCATCAAGATTTGGTGAAAAAATGTTTGCTGAGATTTCAGCAAACGAGTAGTTTTTTGGAAGCTTGGCAACCCCTTTCAAACGAAAGTGTTCTTCGCCAGTCTCTGCATGGGGTACTTCAAGAGGAAACAAACCATAGAGATAGAACTTAGAACTACTTCATTTTGTCAAGTTTCACGGAGCTAGCACAAACCGTGTTTGATTTAGAGTTTCAAACACATCTATCTATATAGCAGAAAACAGAGTGAAACCTAAAAATTCAAACTGTTACTGGAAACGAACGCTTGAACCTAGAAGAGTGAAAGTTGGGCAGCCAAGTGGGATTAGTGAACTGATCATTACCACCAAGTATCATCAAGATTTGGTGAAAAAATGTTTGCTGAGATTTCAGCAAACTAGTAGTTTTTGGGAAGCTTGGCAACCCCTTTCAAACGAAAGTGTTTTTCGCCAGTCTCTGCATGGGGTACTTCAAGAGGAAACAAACCATAGAGATAGAACTTAGAACTACTTCATTTTGTCAAGTTTCAAGGAGCTAGCACAAACCGTGTTTGATTTAGAGTTTCAAACACATCTATCTATATAACAGAAAACAGAGTGAAACCTAAAAATTCAAAGTGTTACTGGAAACGAACGCTTGAACCTAGAAGAGTGAAAATTGGGCAGCCAAGTGGGCTTAGTGAACTGATCATTACCACCAAGTATCATCAAGATTTGGTGAAAAAATGTTTGCTGAGATTTCAGCAAACGAGAAGTTTTTTCGAAGCTTGGCAACCCCTTTCAAACGAAAGTGTTCTTCACCAGTCTCTGCATGGGGTACTTCAAGAGGAAACAAACCATAGAGATAGAACTTAGAACTACTTCATTTTGTCAAGTTTCACGGAGCTAGCACAAACCGTGTTTGATTTAGAGTTTCAAACACATCTATCTATATAGCAGAAAACAGAGTGAAACCTAAAATTTCAAAGTGTTACTGGAAACGAACGCTTGAACCTAGAAGAGTGAAAATTGGGCAGACAAGTGGGCTTAGTGAACTGATCATTACCACCAAGTATCATCAAGATTTGGTGAAAAAATGTTTGCTGAGATTTCAGCAAACTAGTAGTTTTTTGGAAGCTGGCAACCCCTTTCAAACGAAAGTGTTCTTCGCCAATCTCTGCATGGGATACTTCAAGAGGAAACAAACCATAGAGATAGAACTAACAACTACTTCATTTTGTCAAGTTTCAAGGAGCTAGCAGAAACCGTGTTTGATTTAGAGTTTCAAACACATCTATCTATAAAGCAGAAAACAGAGTGAAACCTAAAAATTCAAAGTGTTACTGGAAACGAACGCTTGAACCTAGAAGAGTGAAAATTGTGCAGCCAAGTGGGCTTAGTGAACTCATCATTACCACCAAGTATCATCAAGATTTGGTGAAAAAATGTTTGCTGAGATTTCAGCAAACTAGTAGTTTTTTGGAAGCTTGGCAACCCCTTTCAAACGAAAGTGTTCTTCGCCAGTCTCTGCATGGGGTACTTCAAGAGGAAACAAACCATAGAGATAGAACTTAGAACTACTTCATTTTGTCAAGTTTCACGCAGCTAGCACAAACCGTGTTTGATTTAGAATTCCAAACACAGCTATCTATGTAGGAGAAAACAGAGTGAAACATAAAAATTCAAACTGTTACTGGAAACGAAAGCTTCAACCTAGAACAATAAAATTTGGGCAGCCAAGTGGGATTAGTGAACTGATCATTACCACCAAGTATCATCAAGATTTGGTGAAAAAATGTTTGCTGAGATTTCAGCAAACTAGTAGTTTTTTGGAAGCTTGGCAACCCCTTTCAAACGGAAGTGTTTTTCGCCAGTCTCTGCATGGGGTATTTCAAGAGGAAACAAACCATAGAGATAGAACTTAGAACTACTTTTTTGGTCAAGTTTCAAGGAGCTAGCACAAACCGTGTTTGATTTAGAGTTTCAAACACATCTATCTATATAGCAGAAAACAGAGTGAAACCTAAAAATTCAAACAGTCACTGGAAACGAAAGCTTCAACCTAGAAGAATAAAATTTGGGCAGCCAAGTGGGATTAGTGAACTGATCATTACCACCAAGTATCATCAAGATTTGGTGAAAAAATGTTTGCTGAGATTTCAGCAAACTAGTAGTTTTTTGGAAGCTTGGCAACCCCTTTCAAACGAAAGTGTTTTTCGCCAGTCTCTGCATGGGATACTTCAAGAGGAAACAAACCATAGAGATAGAACTTAGAACTACTTCATTTTGTCAAGTTTCAAGGAGCTAGCACAAACCGTGTTTGATTTAGAGTTTCAAACACATTTATCTATATAACAGAAAACAGAGTGAAACCTAAAAATTCAAAGTGTTACTGGAAACGAACGCTTGAACCTAGAAGAGTGAAAATTGGGGAGCCAAGTGGGCTTAGTGAACTGATCATTACCACCAAGTGTCATCAAGATTTGGTGAAAAAATGTTTGCTGAGATTTCAGCAAACGAGAAGTTTTTTGGAAGCTTGGCAACCCCTTTCAAACGACAGTGTTCTTCGCCAGTCTCTGCATGGGGTACTTCAAGAGGAAACAAACCATAGAGATAGAACTTAGAACTACTTCATTTTGTCAAGTTTCACGCAGCTAGCACAAACCGTGTTTGATTTAGAATTCCAAACACAGCTATCTATGTAGGAGAAAACAGAGTGAAACATAAAAATTCAAACTGTTACTGGAAACGAAAGCTTCAACCTAGAACAATAAAATTTGGGCAGCCAAGTGGGATTAGTGAACTGATCAT
This sequence comes from Callospermophilus lateralis, assembly GCF_048772815.1. Lineage (NCBI taxonomy): Eukaryota > Metazoa > Chordata > Mammalia > Rodentia > Sciuridae > Callospermophilus > Callospermophilus lateralis. The sequence goes on along the minus strand of NW_027515712.1, from coordinate 27,805 downwards.
TACCACCAAGTATCATCAAGATTTGGTGAAAAAATGTTTGCTGAGGTTTCAGCAAACTAGTAGTTTTTTGGAAGCTTGGCAACCCCTTTCAAACGGAAGTGTTTTTCGCCAGTCTCTGCATGGGGTATTTCAAGAGGAAACAAACCATAGAGATAGAACTTAGAACTACTTCTTTTGGTCAAGTTTCAAGGAGCTAGCACAAACCGTGTTTGATTTAGAGTTTCAAACACATTTATCTATATAGCAGAAAACAGAGTGAAACCTAAAAATTCAAACAGTCACTGGAAACGAAAGCTTCAACCTAGAAGAATAAAATTTGGGCAGCCAAGTGGGATTACTGTACTGATCATTACCACCAAGTATCATCAAGATTTGGTGAAAAAATATTTGCTGAGATTTCAGCAAACTAGTAGTTTTTTGGAAGCTTGGCAACCCCTTTCAAACGAAAGTGTTTTTCGCCAGTCTCTGCATGGGGTACTTCAAGAGGAAAAAAACCATAGAGATACAACTAACAACTACTTCATTTTGTCAAGTTTCGAGGAGCTAGCACAAACCGTGTTTGATTTATAGTTTCAAAGACATCTATCTATATAGCAGAAAACAGAGTGAAACCTAAAATTTCAAAGTGTTCCTGGAAACGAACGCTTGAACCTAGAAGAGTGAAAATTGGGCAGCCAAGTGGGCTTAGTGAACTGATCATTACCACCAAGTATCATCAAGATTTGGTGAAAAAATGTTTGCTGAGATTTCAGCAAACGAGTAGTTTTTTGGAAGCTTGGCAACCCCTTTCAAACGAAAGTGTTCTTCGCCAGTCTCTGCATGGGGTACTTCAAGAGGAAACAAACCATAGAGATAGAACTTAGAACTACTTCATTTTGTCAAGTTTCACGGAGCTAGCACAAACCGTGTTTGATTTAGAGTTTCAAACACATCTATCTATATAGCAGAAAACAGAGTGAAACCTAAAAATTCAAACTGTTACTGGAAACGAACGCTTGAACCTAGAAGAGTGAAAGTTGGGCAGCCAAGTGGGATTAGTGAACTGATCATTACCACCAAGTATCATCAAGATTTGGTGAAAAAATGTTTGCTGATATTTCAGCAAACTAGTAGTTTTTGGGAAGCTTGGCAACCCCTTTCAAACGAAAGTGTTTTTCGCCAGTCTCTGCATGGGGTACTTCAAGAGGAAACAAACCATAGAGATAGAACTTAGAACTACTTCATTTTGTCAAGTTTCAAGGAGCTAGCACAAACCGTGTTTGATTTAGAGTTTCAAACACATCTATCTATATAACAGAAAACAGAGTGAAACCTAAAAATTCAAAGTGTTACTGGAAACGAACGCTTGAACCTAGAAGAGTGAAAATTGGGCAGCCAAGTGGGCTTAGTGAACTGATCATTACCACCAAGTATCATCAAGATTTGGTGAAAAAATGTTTGCTGAGATTTCAGCAAACGAGAAGTTTTTTCGAAGCTTGGCAACCCCTTTCAAACGAAAGTGTTCTTCACCAGTCTCTGCATGGGGTACTTCAAGAGGAAACAAACCATAGAGATAGAACTTAGAACTACTTCATTTTGTCAAGTTTCACGGAGCTAGCACAAACCGTGTTTGATTTAGAGTTTCAAACACATCTATCTATATAGCAGAAAACAGAGTGAAACCTAAAATTTCAAAGTGTTACTGGAAACGAACGCTTGAACCTAGAAGAGTGAAAATTGGGCAGCCAAGTGGGCTTAGTGAACTGATCATTACCACCAAGTATCATCAAGATTTGGTGAAAAAATGTTTGCTGAGATTTCAGCAAACTAGTAGTTTTTTGGAAGCTGGCAACCCCTTTCAAACGAAAGTGTTCTTCGCCAATCTCTGCATGGGATACTTCAAGAGGAAACAAACCATAGAGATAGAACTAACAACTACTTCATTTTGTCAAGTTTCAAGGAGCTAGCAGAAACCGTGTTTGATTTAGAGTTTCAAACACATCTATCTATAAAGCAGAAAACAGAGTGAAACCTAAAAATTCAAAGTGTTACTGGAAACGAACGCTTGAACCTAGAAGAGTGAAAATTGTGCAGCCAAGTGGGCTTGGTGAACTCATCATTACCACCAAGTATCATCAAGATTTGGTGAAAAAATGTTTGCTGAGATTTCAGCAAACTAGTAGTTTTTTGGAAGCTTGGCAACCCCTTTCAAACGAAAGTGTTTTTCGCCAGTCTCTGCATGGGGTACTTCAAGAGGAAACAAACCATAGAGATAGAACTTAGAACTACTTCATTTTGTCAAGTTTCAAGGAGCTAGCACAAACCGTGTTTGATTTAGAGTTTCAAACACATCTATCTATATAACAGAAAACAGAGTGAAACCTAAAAATTCAAAGTGTTACTGGAAACGAACGCTTGAACCTAGAAGAGTGAAAATTGGGAAGCCAAGTGGGCTTAGTGAACTGATCATTACCACCAAGTATCATCAAGATTTGGTGAAAAAATGTTTGCTGAGATTTCAGCAAACGAGAAGTTTTTTGGAAGCTTGGCAACCCCTTTCAAACGAAAGTGTTCTTCGCCAGTCTCTGCATGGGGTACTTCAAGAGGAAACAAACCATAGAAATAGAACTTAGAACTACTTCATTTTTTCAAGTTTCACGGAGCTAGCACAAACCGTGTTTGATTTAGAGTTTCAAACACATCTATCTATATAGCAGAAAACAGAGTGAAACCTAAAAATTCAAACTGTTACTGGAAACGAACGCTTGAACCTAGAAGAGTGAAAGTTGGGCAGCCAAGTGGGATTAGTGAACTGATCATTACCACCAAGTATCATCAAGATTTGGTGAAAAAATGTTTGCTGAGATTTCAGCAAACTAGTAGTTTTTTGGAAGCTTGGCAACCCCTTTCCAACGAAAGTGTTTTTCCGCCAGTCTCTGCATGGGGTACTTCAAGAGGAAACAAACCATAGAGATAGAACTTAGAACTACTTCATTTGGTCAAGTTTCAAGGAGCTAGCACAAACCGTGTTTGATTTAGAATTCCAAACAGAGCTATCTATGTAGGAGAAAACAGAGTGAAACCTAAAAATTCAAACTGTTACTGGAAACGAAAGCTTCAACCTAGAAGAATAAAATTTGGGCAGCCAAGTGGGATTAGTGAACCGATCATTACCACCAAGTATCATCAAGATTTGGTGAAAAAATATTTGCTGAGATTTCAGCAAACTAGTAGTTTTTTGGAAGCTTGGCAACCCCTTTCAAACGGAAGTGTTTTTCGTCAGTCTCTGCATGGGGTACTTCACGAGGAAACAAACCATAGAGATAGAACTTAGAACTACTTCATTTGGTCAAGTTTCAAGGAGCTAGCACAAACGGTGTTTGATTTAGAGTTTCAAACACATCTATCTATATAGCAGAAAACAGAGTGAAACCTAAAAATTCAAACAGTCACTGGAAAAGAAAGCTTCAACCTAGAAGAATAAAATTTGGGCAGCCAAGTGGGATTAGTGAACTGATCATTACCACCAAGTATCATCAAGATTTGGTGAAAAAATGTTTGCTGAGATTTCAGCAAACTAGTAGTTTTTTGGAAGCTTGGCAACCCCTTTCAAACGAAAGTGTTTTTCGCCAGTCTCTGCATGGGGTACTTCAAGAGGAAAAAAACCATAGAGATAGAACTAACAACTACTTCATTTTGTCAAGTTTCAAGGAGCTAGCACAAACCGTGTTTGATTTAGAGTTTCAAACACATCTATCTATAAAGCAGAAAACAGAGTGAAACCTAAAAATTCAAAGTGTTACTGGAAACGAACGCTTGAACCTAGAAGAGTGAAAATTGGAAAGCCAAGTGGGCTTAGTGAACTCATCATTACCACCAAGTATCATCAAGATTTGGTGAAAAAATGTTTGCTGAGATTTCAGCAAACTAGTAGTTTTTTGGAAGCTTGGCAACCCCTTTCAAACGAAAGTGTTTTTCGCCAGTCTCTGCATGGGGTACTTCAAGAGGAAACAAACCATAGAGATAGAACTTAGAACTACTTCATTTGGTCAAGTTTCAAGGAGCTAGCACAAACCGTGTTTGATTTAGAGTTTCAAACACATCTATCTATATAGCAGAAAACAGAGTGAAACCTAAAAATTCAAACAGTCACTGGAAACGAAAGCTTCAACCTAGAAGAATAAAATTTGGGCAGCCAAGTGGGATTAGTGAACTGATCATTACCACCAAGTATCATCAAGATTTGGTGAAAAAATGTTTGCTGAGATTTCAGCAAACTAGTAGTTTTTTGGAAGCTTGGCAACCCCTTTCAAACGAAAGTGTTTTTCGCGAGTCTCTGCATGGGGTACTTCAAGAGGAAAAAAACCATAGAGATAGAACTAACAACTACTTCATTTTGTCAAGTTTCAAGGAGCTAGCAAAAACCGTGTTTGATTTAGAGTTTCAAAGACATCTATCTATATAGCAGAAAACAGAGTGAAACCTCAAATTTCAAAGTGTTACTGGAAAGGAACGCTTGAACCTAGAAGAGTAAAAACTGGGCTGCCAAGTGGGCTTAGTGAACTGATCATTACCACCAAGTATCATCAAGATTTGGTGAAAAAATGTTTGCTGAGATTTCAGCAAACGAGAAGTTTTTTGGAAGCTTGGCAACCCTTTCAAACGAAAGTGTTCTTCGCCAGTCTCTGCATGGGGTACTTCAAGAGGAAACAAACCATAGAGATAGAACTTAGAACTACTTCATTTTGTCAAGTTTCACGGAGCTAGCACAAACCGTGTTTGATTTAGAATTCCAAACACAGCTATCTATGTAGGAGAAAACAGAGTGAAACCTAAAAATTCAAACTGTTAGTGGAAACGAAAGCTTCAACCTAGAAGAATAACATTTGGGCAGCCAAGTGGGATTAGTTAACCGATCATTACCACCAAGTATCATCAAGATTTGGTGAAAAAATATTTGCTGAGATTTCAGCAAACTAGTAGATTTTTGGAAGCTTGGCAACCCTTTTCAAACGGAAGTGTTTTTCGCCAGTCTCTGCATGGGGTACTTCACGAGGAAACAAACCATAGAGATAGAACTTAGAACTACTTCTTTTAGTCAAGTTTCAAGGAGCTAGCACAAACGGTGTTTGATTTAGAGTTTCAAACACATCTATCTATATAGCAGAAAACAGAGTGAAACCTAAAAATTCAAACAGTCACTGGAAACGAAAGCTTCAACCTAGAAGAATAAAATTTGGGCAGCCAAGTGGGATTAGTGAACTGATCATTACCACCAAGTATCATCAAGATTTGGTGAAAAAATGTTTGCTGAGATTTCAGCAAACTAGTAGTTTTTTGGAAGCTTGGCAACCCCTTTCAAACGAAAGTGTTTTTCGCGAGTCTCTGCATGGGGTACTTCAAGAGGAAAAAACCCATAGAGATACAACTAACAACTACTTCATTTTGTCAAGTTTCAAGGAGCTAGCACAAACTGTGTTTGATTTAGAGTTTCAAAGACATCTATCTATATAGCAGAAAACAGAGTGAAACCTAAAATTTCAAAGTGTTACTGGAAACGAACGCTTGAACCTAGAAGAGTAAAAATTGGGCAGCCAAGTGGGCTTAGTGAACTGATCATTACCACCAAGTATCATCAAGTTTTGGTGAAAAAATGTTTGCTGAGATTTCAGCAAACTACTAGTTTTTTGGAAGTTTGGCAACCCCTTTAAAACGAAAGTGTTTTTCGCCAGTCTCTGCATGGGGTACTTCAAGACGAAACAAACCATAGAGATAGAACTTAGAACTACTTCATTTGCTCAAGTTTCAGGGAGCTAGCACAAACCGTGTTTGATTTAGAGTTTCAAACACATCTATCTATATAGCAGAAAACAGAGTGAAACCTAAAAAATTCAAAGTGTTACTGGAAACGAACGCTTGAACCTAGAAGAGTGAAAATTGGGCAGCCAAGTGGGCTTAGTGAACTGATCATTACCACCAAGTATCATCAAGATTTGGTGAAAAAATGTTTGCTGAGATTTCAGCAAACTAGTAGTTTTTTGGAAGCTTGGCAACCCCTTTCAAACGAAAGTGTTCTTCGCCAGTCTCTGCATGGGGTACTTCAAGAGGAAACAAACCATAGAGATAGAACTTAGAACTACTTCATTTTGTCAAGTTTCACGGAGCTAGCACAAACCGTGTTTGATTTAGAGTTTCAAACACATCTATCTATATAGCAGAAAACAGAGTGAAACCTAAAAATTCAAACTGTTACTGGAAACGAACGCTTCAACCTAGAAGAGTGAAAGTTGGGCAGCCAAGTGGGATTAGTGAACTGATCATTACCACCAAGTATCATCAAGATTTGGTGAAAAAATGTTTGCTGAGATTTCAGCAAACTAGTAGTTTTTTGGAAGCTTGGCAACCCCTTTCAAACGAAAGTGTTTTTCACCAGTCTCTACATGGGGTACTTCAAGAGGAAACAAACCATAGAGATAGAACTTAGAACTACTTCATTTTGTCAAGTTTCAAGGAGCTAGCACAAACCGTGTTTGATTTAGAGTTTCAAACACATCTATCTATATAACAGAAAACAGAGTGAAACCTAAAAATTCAAAGTGTTACTGGAAACGAACGCTTGAACCTAGAAGAGTGAAAATTGGGCAGCCAAGTGGGCTTAGTGAACTGATCATTACCACCAAGTATCATCAAGATTTGGTGAAAAAATGTTTGCTGAGATTTCAGCAAACGAGAAGTTTTTTGGAAGCTTGGCAACCCCTTTCAAATGAAAGTGTTCTTCACCAGTCTCTGCATGGGGTACTTCAAGAGGAAACAAACCATAGAGATAGAACTTAGAACTACTTCATTTTGTCAAGTTTCACGGAGCTAGCACAAACCGTGTTTGATTTAGAGTTTCAAACACATCTATCTATATAGCAGAAAACAGAGTGAAACCTAAAATTTCAAAGTGTTACTGGAAACGAACGCTTGAACCTAGAAGAGTGAAAATTGGGCAGCCAAGTGGGCTTAGTGAACTGATCATTACCACCAAGTATCATCAAGATTTGGTGAAAAAATGTTTGCTGAGATTTCAGCAAACGAGTAGTTTTTTGGAAGCTTGGCAACCCCTTTAAAACGAAAGTGTTTTTCGCCAGTCTCTGCATGGGGTACTTCAAGAGGAAACAAAACATAGAGATAGAACTTAGAACTACTTCATTTTGTCAAGTTTCAAGGAGCTAGCACAAACCGTGTTTGATTTAGAGTTTCAAACACATCTATCTATATAGCAGAAAACAGAGTGAAACCTAAAAATTCAAACTGTTACTGGAAACGAACGCTTGAACCTAGAAGAGTGAAAGTTGGGCAGCCAAGTGGGAATAGTGAACTGATCATTACCACCAAGTATCATCAAGATTTGGTGAAAAAATGTTTGCTGAGATTTCAGCAAACTAGTAGTTTTTTGGAAGCTTGGCAACCCCTTTCCAACGAAAGTGTTCTTCGCCAGTCTCTGCATGGGGTACTTCAAGAGGAAACAAACCATAGAGATAGAACTTAGAACTAATTCATTTGGTCAAGTTTCAAGGAGCTAGCACAAACCATGTTTGATTTAGAATTCCAAACACAGCTATCTATGTAGGAGAAAACAGAGTGAAACCTAAAAATTCAAACTGTTACTGGAAACGAATGCTTCAACTTAGAAGAATAAAAATTGGGCAGCCAAGTGGGATTAGTGAACTGATCATTACCACCAAGTATCATCAAGATTTGGTGAAAAAATGTTTGCTGAGATTTCAGCAAACTAGTAGTTTTTTGGAAGCTTGGCAACCCCTTTCAAACGAAAGTGTTTTTCGCCAGTCTCTGCATGGGGTACTTCAAGAGGAAACAAACCATAGAGATAGAACTTACAACTACTTCATTTTGTCAAGTTTCACGGAGCTAGCACAAACCGTGTTTTATTTAGAGTTTCAAAGACATCTATCTATATAGCAGAAAACAGAGTGAAACCTAAAATTTCAATGTGTTTCTGGAAACGAACGCTTGAACCTAGAAGAGTGAAAATTGGGCAGCCAAGTGGGCTTAGTGAACTCATCATTACCACCAAGTATCATCAAGATTTGGTGAAAAAGTGTTTGCTGAGATTTCAGCAAACTAGTAGTTTTTTGGAAGCTTGGCAACCCCTTTCAAACGAAAGTGTTTTTCGCCAGTCTCTGCATGGGGTACTTCAAGAGGAAACAAACCATAGAGATAGAACTTAGAACTACTTCATTTGGTCAAGTTTCAAGGAGCTAGCACAAACCGTGTTTGATTTAGAGTTTCAAACACATCTATCTATATAGCAGAAAACAGAGTGAAACCTAAAAATTCAAACAGTCACTGGAAACGAAAGCTTCAACCTAGAAGAATAAAATTTGGGCAGCCAAGTGGGATTAGTGAACTGATCATTACCACCAAGTATCATCAAGATTTGGTGAAAAAATGTTTGCTGAGATTTCAGCAAACTAGAAGTTTTTTGGAAGCTTGGCAACCCCTTTCAACGAAAGTGTTTTTCGCGAGTCTCTGCATGGGGTACTTCAAGAGGAAAAAAACCATAGAGATAGAACTAACAACTACTTCATTTTGTCAAGTTTCAAGGAGCTAGCACAAACCGTGTTTGATTTAGAGTTTCAAAGACATCTATCTATATAGCAGAAAACAGAGTGAAACCTAAAATTTCAAAGTGTTACTGGAAACGAACGCTTGAACCTAGAAGAGTAAAAACTGGGCTGCCAAGTGGGCTTAGTTAACTGATCATTACCACCAAGTATCATCAATTTTTGGTAAAAAAATGTTTGCTGAGATTTCAGCAAACTAGTAATTTTTTGGAAGCTTGGCAACCCCTTTAAAACGAAAGTGTTTTTCACCAGTCTCTGCATGGGGTACTTCTAGAGGAAACAAACCATAGAGATAGAACTTAGAACTACTTCATTTTGTCAAGTTTCAAGGAGCTAGCACAAACCGTGTTAGATTTAGAGTTTCAAACACATCTATCTATATAACAGAAAACAGAGTGAAACCTAAAAATTCAAAGTGTTACTGGAAACGAACGCTTGAACCTAGAACAGTGAAAATTGGGAAGCCAAGTGGGCTTAGTGAACTGATCATTACCACCAAGTATCATCAAGATTTGGTGAAAAAATGTTTGCTGAGATTTCAGCAAACGAGAAGTTTTTTGGAAGCTTGGCAACCCCTTTCAAACGAAAGTGTTCTTCGCCAGTCTCTGCATGGGGTACTTCAAGAGGAAACAAACCATAGAGATAGAACTTACAACTACTTCATTTGGTCAAGTTTCACGGAGCTAGCACAAACCGTGTTTGATTTAGAGTTTCAAACACATCTATCTATATAGCAGAAAACAGAGTGAAACCTAAAAATTCAAACTGTTACTGGAAACGAACGCTTGAACCTAGAAGAGTGAAAGTTGGGCAGCCAAGTGGGATTAGTGAACTGATCATTACCACCAAGTATCATCAAGATTTGGTGAAAAAATGTTTGCTGAGATTTCAGCAAACTAGTAGATTTTTGGAAGCTTGGCAACCCCTTTCCAACGAAAGTGTTTTTCGCCAGTCTCTGCATGGGGTACTTCAAGAGGAAACAAACTATAGAGATAGAACTTAGAACTACTTCATTTGGTCAAGTTTCAAGGAGCTAGCACAAACCGTGTTTGATTTAGAATTCCAAACACAGCTATCTATGTAGGAGAAAACAGAGTGAAACCTAAAAATTCAAACTGTTACTGGAAACGAAAGCTTCAACCTAGAAGAATAAAATTTGGGCAGCCAAGTGGGATTAGTGAACCGATCATTACCTCCAAGTATCATCAAGATTTGGTGAAAAAATGTTTGCTGAGATTTCAGCAAACTAGTAGTTTTTTGGAAGCTTGGCAACCCTTTTCAAACGGAAGTGTTTTTCGCCAGTCTCTGCATGGGGTACTTCACGAGGAAACAAACCATAGAGATAGAACTTAGAACTACTTCATTTGGTCAAGTTTCAAGGAGCTAGCACAAACGGTGTTTGATTTAGAGATTCAAACACATCTATCTATATAGCAGAAAACAGAGTGAAACCTAAAAATTCAAACAGTCACTGGGAACGAAAGCTTCAACCTAGAAGAATAAAATTTGGGCAGCCAAGTGGGATTAGTGAACTGATCATTACCACCAAGTATCATCAAGATTTGGTGAAAAAATGTTTGCTGAGATTTCAGCAAACTAGTAGTTTTTTGGAAGCTTGGCAACCCCTTTCAAACGAAAGTGTTTTTCGCCAGTCTCTGCATGGGGTACTTCAAGAGGAAAAAAACCATAGAGATAGAACTAACAACTACTTCATTTTGTCAAGTTTCAAGGAGCTAGCACAAACCGTGTTTGATTTAGAGTTTCAAACACATCTATCTATAAAGCAGAAAACAGAATGAAACCTAAAAATTCAAAGTGTTACTGGAAACGAACGCTTGAACCTAGAAGAGTGAAAATTGGGCAGCCAAGTGGGCTTAGTGAACTCATCATTACCACCAAGTATCATCAAGATTTGGTGAAAAAATGTTTGCTGAGATTTCAGCAAACTAGTAGTTTTTTGGAAGCTTGGCAACCCCTTTCAAACGAAAGTGTTTTTCGCCAGTCTCTGCATGGGGTACTTCAAGAGGAAACAAACCATAGAGATAGAACTTAGAACTACTTCATTTGTTCAAGTTTCAAAGAGCTAGCACAAACCGTGTTTGATTTAGAGTTTCAAACACATCTATCTATATAGCAGAAAACAGAGTGAAACCTAAAAATTCAAACAGTCACTGGAAACGAAAGCTTCAACCTAGAAGAATAAAATTTGGGCAGCCAAGTGGGATTAGTGAACTGATCATTACCACCAAGTATCATCAAGATTTGGTGAAAAAATGTTTGCTGAGATTTCAGCAAACTAGTAGTTTTTTGGAAGCTTGGCAACCCCTTTCAAACGAAAGTGTTTTTCGCGAGTCTCTGCATGGGGTACTTCAAGAGGAAAAAAACCATAGAGATACAACTAACAACTACTTCATTTTGTCAAGTTTCAAGGAGCTAGCACAAACTGTGTTTGATTTAGAGTTTCAAAGACATCTATCTATATAGCAGAAAACAGAGTGAAACCTAAAATTTCAAAGTGTTACTGGAAACGAACGCTTGAACCTAGAAGAGTAAAAATTGGGCAGCCAAGTGGGCTTAGTGAACTGATCATTACCACCAAGTATCAACAAGATTTGGTGAAAAAATGTTTGCTGAGATTTCAGCAAACTAGTAGTTTTTTGGAAGCTTGGCAACCCCTTTCAAACGAAAGTGTTTTTCGCCAGTCTCTGCATGGGGTACTTCAAGAGGAAACAAACCATAGAGATAGAACTTAGAACTACTTCATTTGTTCAAGTTTCAAAGAGCTAGCACAAACCGTGTTTGATTTAGAGTTTCAAACACATCTATCTATATAGCAGAAAACAGAGTGAAACCTAAAAATTCAAACTGTTACTGGAAACGAACGCTTCAACCTAGAAGAGTGAAAGTTGGGCAGCCAAGTGGGCTTAGTGAACTGATCATTACCACCAAGTATCATCAAGATTTGGTGAAAAAATGTTTGCTGAGATTTCAGCAAACGAGTAGTTTTTTGGAAGCTTGGCAACCCCTTTCAAACGAAAGTGTTCTTCGCCAGTCTCTGCATGGGGTACTTCAGGAGGAAACAAAACATAGAGATAGAACTTAGAACTACTTCATTTTGTCAAGTTTCAAGGAGCTAGCACAAACCGTGTTTGATTTATAGTTTCAAACACATCTATCTATATAGCAGAAAACAGAGTGAAACCTAAAAATTCAAACTGTTACTGGAAACGAACGCTTGAACCTAGAAGAGTGAAAGTTGGGCAGACAAGTGGGATTAGTGAACTGATCATTACCACCAAGTATCATCAAGATTTGGTGAAAAAATGTTTGCTGAGATTTCAGCAAACTAGTAGTTTTTTGGAAGCTTGGCAACCCCTTTCAAACGAAAGTGTTTTTCGCCAGTCTCTGCATGGGGTACTTCAAGAGGAAAAAAACCATAGATATAGAACTAACAACTACTTCATTTTGTCAAGTTTCAAGGAGCTAGCACAAACCGTGTTTGATTTAGAGTTTCAAACACATCTATCTATAAAGCAGAAAACAGAGTGAAACCTAAAAATTCAAAGTGTTACTGGAAACGAACGCTTGAACCTAGAAGAGTGAAAATTGGGCAGCCAAGTGGGCTTAGTGAACTCATCATTACCACCAAGTATCATCAAGATTTGGTGAAAAAATGTTTGCTGAGATTTCAGCAAACTAGTAGTTTTTTGGAAGCTTGGCAACCCCTTTCAAACGAAAGTGTTTTTCGCCAGTCTCTGCATGGGGTACTTCAAGAGGAAACAAACCATAGAGATAGAACTTAGAACTACTTCATTTGTTCAAGTTTCAAAGAGCTAGCACAAACCGTGTTTGATTTAGAGTTTCAAACACATCTATCTATATAGCAGAAAACAGAGTGAAACCTAAAAATTCAAACAGTCACTGGAAACGAAAGCTTCAACCTAGAAGAATAAAATTTGGGCAGCCAAGTGGGATTAGTGAACTGATCATTACCACCAAGTATCATCAAGATTTGGTGAAAAAATGTTTGCTGAGATTTCAGCAAACTAGTAGTTTTTTGGAAGCTTGGCAACCCCTTTCAAACGAAAGTGTTTTTCGCGAGTCTCTGCATGGGGTACTTCAAGAGGAAAAAAACCATAGAGATACAACTAACAACTACTTCATTTTGTCAAGTTTCAAGGAGCTAGCACAAACTGTGTTTGATTTAGAGTTTCAAAGACATCTATCTATATAGCAGAAAACAGAGTGAAACCTAAAATTTCAAAGTGTTACTGGAAACGAACGCTTGAACCTAGAAGAGTAAAAATTGGGCAGCCAAGTGGGCTTAGTGAACTGATCATTACCACCAAGTATCATCAAGTTTTGGTGAAAAAATGTTTGCTGAGATTTCAGCAAACTACTAGTTTTTTGGAAGTTTGGCAACCCCTTTAAAACGAAAGTGTTTTTCGCCAGTCTCTGCATGGGGTACTTCAAGACGAAACAAACCATAGAGATAGAACTTAGAACTACTTCATTTGCTCAAGTTTCAGGGAGCTAGCACAACCGTGTTTGATTTAGAGTTTCAAACACATCTATCTATATAGCAGAAAACAGAGTGAAACCTAAAAATTCAAAGTGTTACTGGAAACGAACGCTTGAACCTAGAAGAGTGAAAATTGGGCAGCCAAGTGGGCTTAGTGAACTGATCATTACCACCAAGTATCATCAAGATTTGGTGAAAAAATGTTTGCTGAGATTTCAGCAAACTAGTAGTTTTTTGGAAGCTTGGCAACCCCTTTCAAACGAAAGTGTTCTTCGCCAGTCTCTGCATGGGGTACTTCAAGAGGAAACAAACCATAGAGATAGAACTTAGAACTACTTCATTTTGTAAGTTTCACGGACCTAGCACAAACCGTGTTTGATTTAGAGTTTCAAACACATCTATCTATATAGCAGAAAACAGAGTGAAACCTAAAAATTCAAACTGTTACTGGAAACGAACGCTTCAACCTAGAAGAGTGAAAGTTGGGCAGCCAAGTGGGCTTAGTGAACTGATCATTACCACCAAGTATCATCAAGATTTGGTGAAAAAATGTTTGCTGAGATTTCAGCAAACGAGTATTTTTTTATAAGCTTGGCAAACCCTTTCAAACGAAAGTGTTCTTCGCCAGTCTCTGCATGGGGTACTTCAAGAGGAAACAAAACATAGAGATAGAACTTAGAACTACTTCATTTTGTCAAGTTTCAAGGAGCTAGCACAAACCGTGTTTGATTTATAGTTTCAAACACATCTATCTATATAGCAGAAAACAGAGTGAAACCTAAAAATTCAAACTGTTACTGGAAACGAACGCTTGAACCTAGAAGAGTGAAAGTTGGGCAGCCAAGTGGGATTAGTGAACTGATCATTACCACCAAGTATCATCAAGATTTGTTGAAAAAATGTTTGCTGAGATTTCAGCAAACTAGTAGTTTTTTGGAAGCTTGGCAACCCCTTTCCAACGAAAGTGTTCTTCGCCAGTCTCTGCATGGGGTACTTCAAGAGGAAACAAACCATAGAGATAGAACTTAGAACTACTTCATTTGGTCAAGTTTCAAGGAGCTAGCACAAACCGTGTTTGATTTAGAATTCCAAACACAGCTATCTATGTAGGAGAAAACAGTGAAACCTAAAAATTCAAACTGTTACTGGAAACGAATGCTTCAACCTAGAAGAATAAAAATTGGGCAGCCAAGTGGGATTAGTGAACTGATCATTACCACCAAGTATCATCAAGATTTGGTGAAAAAATGTTTGCTGAGATTTCAGCAAACTAGTAGTTTTTTGGAAGCTTGGCAACCCCTTTCCAACGAAAGTGTTTTTCGCCAGTCTCTGCATGGGGTACTTCAAGAGGAAACAAACCATAGAGATAGAACTTACAACTACTTCATTTTGTCAAGTTTCAAGGAGCTAGCACAAACCGTGTTTGATTTAGAGTTTCAAAGACATCTATCTATATAGCAGAAAACAGAGTGAAACCTAAAATTTCAAAGTGTTTCTGGAAACGAACGCTTGAACCTAGAAGAGTAAAAATTGGGCAGCCAAGTGGGCTTAGTGAACTGATCATTACCACCAAGTATCATCAAGTTTTGGTGAAAAATGTTTGCTGAGATTTCAGCAAACTAGTAGTTTTTTGGAAGCTTGGCAACCCCTTTAAAACGAAAGTGTTTTTCGCCAGTCTCTGCATGGGGTACTTCAAGAGGAAACAAACCATAGAGATAGAACTTAGAACTACTTCATTTTGTCAAGTTTCACGGAGCTAGCACAAACCGTGTTTGATTTAGAGTTTCAAACACATCTATCTGTATAACAGAAAACAGAGTGAAACCTAAAAATTCAAAGTGTTACTGGAAACGAACGCTTGAACCTAGAAGAGTGAAAATTGGGCAGCCAGGTGGGCTTAGTGAACTGATCATTACCACCAAGTATCATCAAGATTTGGTGAAAAAATGTTTGCTGAGATTTCAGCAAACTAGTAGTTTTTTGGAAGCTTGGCAACCCCTTTCAAACGAAAGTGTTTTTCGCCAGTCTCTGCATGGGGTACTTCAAGAGGAAACAAACCATAGAGATAGAACTTAGAATTACTTCATTTGGTCAAGTTTCAAGGAGCTAGCACAAACCGTGTTTGATTTAGAATTCCAAACACAGCTATCTATGTAGGAGAAAACAGAGTGAAACCTAAAAATCCAAACAGTCACTGGAAACGAAGCTTCAACCTAGAAGAATAAAATTTGGGCAGCCAAGTGGGATTAGTGAAGTGATCATTACCACCAAGTATCATCAAGATTTGGTGAAAAAATGTTTGCTGAGATTTCAGCAAACTACTAGTTTTTTGGAAGCTTGGCAACCCCTTTCAAACGAAAGTGTTTTTCGCCAGTCTCTGCATGGGGTACCTCAAGAGGAAAAAAAACATAGAGATAGAACTAACAACTACTTCATTTTGTCAAGTTTCAAGGAGCTAGCACAAACCGTGTTTGATTTAGAGTTTCAAAGACATCTATCTATATAGCAGAAAACAGAGTGAAACCTAAAATTTCAATGTGTTACTGGAAACGAACGCTTGAACCTAGAAGAGTAAAAATTGGGCTGCCAAGTGGGCTTAGTGAACTGATCATTACCACCAAGTATCATCAAGTTTTGGTGAAAAAATGTTTGCTGAGATTTCAGCAAACTAGTAGTTTTTTGGAAGCTTGGCAACCCCTTTAAAACGAAAGTGTTTTTCGCCAGTCTCTGCATGGGGTACTTCAAGAGGAAACAATCCATAGAGATAGAACTTAGAACTACTTCATTTGGTCAAGTTTCAAGGAGCTAGCACAAACCGTGTTTGATTTAGAATTCCAAACACAGCTATCTATGTAGGAGAAAACAGAGTGAAACCTAAAAATTCAAACTGTTACTGGAAACGAAAGCTTCAACCTAGAAGAATAAAATTTGGGCAACCAAGTGGGATTAGTGTACTGATCATTACCACCAAGTATCATCAAGATTTGGTGAAAAAATGTTTGCTGAGATTTCAGCAAACTAGTAGTTTTTTGGTAGCTTGGCAACCCCTTTCAAACGGAAGTGTTTTTCGCCAGTCTCTGCATGGGGTACTTCAAGAGGAAACAAACCATAGAGATAGAACTTAGAACTACTTCATTTGGTCAAGTTTCAAGGAGCTAGCACAAACCGTGTTTGATTTAGAGTTTCAAACACATCTATCTATATAGCAGAAAACAGAGTGAAACCTAAAAATTCAAACAGTCACTGGAAACGAAAGCTTCAACCTAGAAGAATAAAATTTGGGCAGCCAAGTGGGATTAGTGAACTGATCATTACCACCAAGTATCATCAAGATTTGGTGAAAAAATGTTTGCTGAGATTTCAGCAAACTAGTAGTTTTTTGGAAGCTTGGCAACCCCTTTCAAACGAAAGTGTTTTTCGCCAGTCTCTGCATGGGGTACTTCAAGAGGAAAAAAACCATAGAGATAGAACTAACAACTACTTCATTTTGTCAAGTTTCAAGGAGCCTGCACAAACCGTGTTTGATTTAGAGTTTAAAAGACATCTATCTATATAGCAGAAAACAGAGTGAAACCTAAAATTTCAAAGTGTTACTGGAAACGAACGCTTGAACCTAGAAGAGTAAAAATTGGGCAGCCAAGTGGGCTTAGTGAACTGATCATTATCACCAAGTATCATCAAGTTTTGGTGAAAAAATGTTTGCTGAGATTTCAGCAAACTAGTAGTTTTTTGGAAGCTTGGCAACTCCTTTAAAACGAAAGTGTTTTTCGCCAGTCTCTGCATGGGGTACTTCAAGAGGAAACAAACCATAGAGATAGAACATAGAACTACTTCATTTGCTCAAGTTTCAAAGAGCTAGCACAAACCGTGTTTGATTTAGAGTTTCAAACACATCTATCTATATAGCAGAAAACAGAGTGAAACCTAAAAATTCAAAGTGTTACTGGAAACGAACGCTTGAACCTAGAAGAGTGAAAATTGGGCAGCCACGTGGGCTTAGTGAACTGATCATTACCACCAAGTATCATCAAGATTTGGTGAAAAAATGTTTGCTGAGATTTTAGCAAACTAGTAGTTTTTTGGAAGCTTGGCAACCCCTTTCAAACCGAAGTGTTCTTCGCCAGTCTCTGCATGGGGTACTTCAAGAGGAAACAAAGCATAGAGATAGAACTTAGAACTACTTCATTTTGTCACGTATCACGGAGCTAGCACAAACCGTGTTTGATTTAGAGTTTCAAACACATCTATCTATATAACAGAAAACAGAGTGAAACCTAAAAATTCAAACTGTTACTGGAAACGAACGCTTGAACCTAGAAGATTGAAAGTTGGGCAGCCAAGTGGGATTAGTGAACTGATAATTACCACCAAGTATCATCAAGATTTGGTGAAAAAATGTTTGCTGAGATTTCAGCAAACTAGTAGTTTTTTGGAAGCTGGGCAACCCCTTTCAAATGAAAGTGTTTTTCGCCAGTCTCTGCATGGGGTACTTCAAGAGGAAACAAACCATAGAGATAGAACTTAGAACTACTTCATTTTGTCAAGTTTCAAGGAGCTAGCACAAACCGTGTTTGATTTAGTTTCAAACACATCTATCTATATAGCAGAAAACAGAGTGAAACCTAACAATTCAAAGTGTTACTGGAAACGAACGCTTGAACCTAGAAGAGTGAAAGATGGGCAGCCAAGTGGGATTAGTGAACTGATCATTACCACCAAGTATCATCAAGATTTGGTGAAAAAATGTTTGCTGAGATTTCAGCAAACTAGTAGTTTTTTGGAAGCTTGGCAACCCCTTTCAAACGAAAGTGTTTTTCGCCAGTCTCTGCATGGGGTACTTCAAGAGGAAACAAACCATAGAGATAGAACTTAGAACTACTTCATTTGGTCAAGTTTCAAGGAGCTAGCACAAACCGTGTTTGATTTAGAATTCCAAACACAGCTATCTATGTAGGAGAAAACAGAGTGAAACCTAAAAATTCAAACTGTTACTGGAAACGAAAGCTTCAACCTAGAAGAATAAAATTTGGGCAGCCAAGTGGGATTAGTGTACTGATCATTACCACCAAGTATCATCAAGATTTGGTGAAAAAATGTTTGCTGAGATTTCAGCAAACTAGTAGTTTTTTGGAAGCTTGGCAACCCCTTTCAAACGAAAGTGTTTTTCGCCAGTCTCTGCATGGGGTACTTCAAGAGGAAACAAACCATAGAGATAGACCTTAGAACTACTTCATTTTGTCAAGTTTCAAGGAGCTAGCACAAACCGTGTTTGATTTAGAGTTTCAAACACATCTATCTATATAGCAGAAAACAGAGTGAAACCTAACAATTCAAAGTGTTACTGGAAACGAACGCTTGAACCTAGAAGAGTGAAAGTTGGGCAGCCAAATGGGATTAGTGAACTGATCATTACCACCAAGTATCATCAAGATTTGGTGAAAAAATGTTTGCTGAGATTTCAGCAAACTAGTAGTTTTTGGAAGCTTGGCAACCCCTTTCAAACGAAAGTGTTTTTCGCCAGTCTCTACATGGGGTACTTCAAGAGGAAACAAACCATAGAGATAAAACTTAGAACTACTTCATTTGGTCAAGTTTCAAGGAGCTAGCACAAACCGTGTTTGATTTAGAATTCCAAACACAGCTATCTATGTAGGAGAAAACAGAGTGAAACCTAAAAATCCAAACAGTCACTGGAAACGAAAGCTTCAACCTAGAAGAATAAAATTTGGGCAGCCAAGTGGGATTAGTGAAGTGATCATTACCACCAAGTATCATAAAGATTTATTGAAAAAATGTTTGCTGAGATTTCAGCAAACTAGTAGTTTTTTGGAAGCTTGGCAACCCCTTTCAAACGAAAGTGTTTTTCGCGAGTCTCTGCATGTGGTACTTCAAGAGGAAAAAAACCATAGAGATACAACTAACAACTGCTTCATTTTGTCAAGTTTCAAGGAGCTAGCACAAACTGTGTTTGATTTAGAGTTTCAAAGACATCTATCTATATAGCAGAAAACAGAGTGAAACCTAAAATTTCAAAGTGTTACTGGAAACGAACGCTTGAACCTAGAAGAGTAAAAATTGGGCAGCCAAGTGGGCTTAGTGAACTGATCATTACCACCAAGTATCATCAAGTTTTGGTGAAAAAATGTTTGCTGAGATTTCAGCAAACTACTAGTTTTTTGGAAGTTTGGCAACCCCTTTAAAACGAAAGTGTTTTTCGCCAGTCTCTGCATGGGGTACTTCAAGACGAAACAAACCATAGAGATAGAACTTAGAACTACTTCATTTGCTCAAGTTTCAGGGAGCTAGCACAACCGTGTTTGATTTAGAGTTTCAAACACATCTATCTATATAGCAGAAAACAGAGTGAAACCTAAAAATTCAAAGTGTTACTGGAAACGAACGCTTGAACCTAGAAGAGTGAAAATTGGGCACCCAAGTGGGCTTAGTGAACTGATCATTACCACCAAGTATCATCAAGATTTGGTGAAAAAATGTTTGCTGAGATTTCAGCAAACTAGTAGTTTTTTGGAAGCTTGGAAACCCCTTTCAAACGAAAGTGTTCTTCGCCAGTCTCTGCATGGGGTACTTCAAGAGGAAACAAACCATAGAGATAGAACTTAGAACTACTTCATTTTGTCAAGTTTCACGGAGCTAGCACAAACCGTGTTTGATTTAGAGTTTCAAACACATCTATCTATATAGCAGAAAACAGAGTGAAACCTAAAAATTCAAACTGTTACTGGAAACGAACGCTTCAACCTAGAAGAGTGAAAGTTGGGCAGCCAAGTGGGATTAGTGAACTGATCATTACCACCAAGTATCATCAAGATTTGGTGAAAAAATGTTTGCTGAGATTTCAGCAAACTAGTAGTTTTTTGGAAGCTTGGCAACCCCTTTCCAACGAAAGTGTTCTTCGCCAGTCTCTGCATGGGGTACTTCAAGAGGAAACAAACCATAGAGATAGAACTTAGAACTACTTCATTTGGTCAAGTTTCAAGGAGCTAGCACAAACCATGTTTGATTTAGAATTCCAAACACAGCTATCTATGTAGGAGAAAACAGAGTGAAACCTAAAAATTCAAACTCTTACTGGAAACGAATGCTTCAACCTAGAAGAATAAAAATTGGGCAGCCAAGTGGGATTAGTGAACTGATCATTACCACCAAGTATCATCAAGATTTGGTGAAAAAATGTTTGCTGAGATTTCAGCAAACTAGTAGTTTTTTGGAAGCTTGGCAACCCCTTTTCAACGAAAGTGTTCTTCGCCAGTCTCTGCATCGGGTACTTCAAGAGGAAACAAACCATAGAGATAGAACTTAGAACTACTTCATTTGGTCAAGTTTCAAGGAGCTAGCACAAACCGTGTTTGATTTAGAATTCCAAACACAGCTATCTATGTAGGAGAAAACAGAGTGAAACCTAAAAATTCAAACTGTTACAGGAAACGAATGCTTCAACCTAGAAGAATAAAAATTGGGCAGCCAAGTGGGATTAGTGAACTGATCATTACCACCAAGTATCATCAAGATTTGGTGAAAAAATGTTTGCTGAGATTTCAGCAAACTAGTAGTTTTTTGGAAGCTTGGCAACCCCTTTCAAACGAAAGTGTTTTTCGCCAGTCTCTGCATGGGGTACTTCAAGAGGAAACAAACCATAGAGATAGAACTTACAACTACTTCATTTTGTCAAGTTTCAAGGAGCTAGCACAAACCGTGTTTGATTTAGAGTTTCAAAGACATCTATCTATATAGCAGAAAACAGAGTGATACCTAAAATTTCAAAGTGTTTCTGGAAACGAACCCTTGAACCTAGAAGAGTAAAAATTGGGCAGCCAAGTGGGCTTAGTGAACTGATCATTACCACCAAGTATCATCAAGTTTTGGTGAAAAAATGTTTGCTGAGATTTCAGCAAACTAGTAGTTTTTTGGAAGCTTGGCAACCCCTTTCAAACGAAAGTGTTCTTCGCCAGTCTCTGCATGGGGTACTTCAAGAGGAAACAAACCATAGAGATAGAACTTAGAACTACTTCATTTTGTCAAGTTTCAACGAGCTAGCACAAACCGTGTTTGATTTAGAGTTTCAAACACATCTATCTATATAACAGAAAACAGAGTGAAACCTAAAAATTCAAAGTGTTACTGGAAACGAATGCTTGAACCTAGAAGAGTGAAAACTGGGCAGCCAAGTGGGCTTAGTGAACTGATCATTACCACCAAGTATCATCAAGATTTGGTGAAAAAATGTTTGCTGAGATTTCAGCAAACGAGAAGTTTTTTGGAAGCTTGGCAACCCCTTTCAAATGAAAGTGTTCTTCACCAGTCTCTGCATGGGGTACTTCAAGAGGAAACAAACCATAGAAATAGAACTTAGAACTACTTAATTTTGTCAAGTTTCACGGAGCTAGCACAAACCGTGTTTGATTTAGAGTTTCAAACACATCTATCTATATAGGAGAAAACAGAGTGAAACCTAAAATTTCAAAGTGTTACTGGAAACGAACGCTTGAACCTAGAAGAGTGAAAATTGGGCAGCCAAGTGGGCTTAGTGAACTGATCATTACCACCAAGTATCATCAAGATTTGGTGAAAAAATGTTTGCTGAGATTTCAGCAAACGAGTAGTTTTTTGGAAGCTTGGCAACCCCTTTCAAACGAAAGTTTTCTTCGCCAGTCTCTGCATGGGGTACTTCAAGAGGAAACAAAACATAGAGATAGAACTTAGAACTACTTCATTTTGTCAAGTTTCAAGGAGCTAGCACAAACCGTGTTTGATTTAGAGTTTCAAACACATCTATCTATATAGCAGAAAACAGAGTGAAACCTAAAAATTCAAACTGTTACTGGAAACGAACGCTTGAACCTAGAAGAGTGAAAGTTGGGCAGCCAAGTGGGATTAGTGAACTGATCATTACCACCAAGTATCATCAAGATTTGGTGAAAAAATGTTTGCTGAGATTTCAGCAAACTAGTAGTTTTTTGGAAGCTTGGCAACCCCTTTCCAACGAAAGTGTTCTTCGCCAGTCTCTGCATCGGGTACTTCAAGAGGAAACAAACCATAGAGATAGAACTTAGAACTACTTCATTTGGTCAAGTTTCAAGGAGCTAGCACAAACCATGTTTGATTTAGAATTCCAAACACAGCTATCTATGTAGGAGAAAACAGAGTGAAACCTAAAAATTCAAACTGTTACTGGAAACGAATGCTTCAACCTAGAAGAATAAAAATTGGGCAGCCAAGTGGGATTAGTGAACTGATCATTACCACCAAGTATCATCAAGATTTGGTGAAAAAATGTTTGCTGAGATTTCAGCAAACTAGTAGTTTTTTGGAAGCATGGCAACCCCTTTCAAACGAAAGTGTTTTTCGCCAGTCTCTGCATGGGGTACTTCAAGAGGAAACAAACCATAGAGATAGAACTTACAACTACTTCATTTTGTCAAGTTTCACGGAGCTAGCACAAACCGTGTTTGATTTAGAGTTTCAAAGACATCTATCTATATAGCAGAAAACAGAGTGAAACCTAAAATTTCAAAGTGTTTCTGGAAACGAACGCTTGAACCTAGAAGAGTAAAAATTGGGCAGCCAAGTGGGCTTAGTGAACTGATCATTACCACCAAGTATCATCAAGTTTTGGTGAAAAAATGTTTGCTGAGATTTCAGCAAACTAGTAGTTTTTTGGAAGCTTGGCAACCCCTTTAAAACGAAAGTGTTCTTCGCCAGTCTCTGCATGGGGTACTTCAAGAGGAAACAAACCATAGAGATAGAACTTAGAACTACTTCATTTTGTCAAGTTTCAAGGAGCTAGCACAAACCGTGTTTGATTTAGAGTTTCAAACACATCTATCTATATAACAGAAAACAGAGTGAAACCTAAAAATTCAAAGTGTTACTGGAAACGAACGCTTGAACCTAGAAGAGTGAAAATTGGGCAGCCAAGTGGGCTTAGTGAACTGATCATTACCACCAAGTATCATCAAGATTTGGTGAAAAAATGTTTGCTGAGATTTCAGCAAACGAGTAGTTTTTTGGAAGCTTGGCAACCCCTTTCAAACGAAAGTGTTCTTCGCCAGTCTCTGCATGGGGTACTTCAAGAGGAAACAAACCATAGAGATAGAACTTAGAAGTACTTCATTTTGTCAAGTTTCACGGAGCTAGCACAAACCGTGTTTGATTTAGAGTTTCAAACACATCTATCTATATAGCAGAAAACAGAGTGAAACCTAAAAATTCAAACTGTTACTGGAAACGAACGCTTGAACCTAGAAGAGTGAAAGTTGGGCAGCCAAGTGGGATTAGTGAACTGATCATTACCACCAAGTATCATCAAGATTTGGTGAAAAAATGTTTGCTGAGATTTCAGCAAACTAGTAGTTTTTTGGAAGCTTGGCAACCCCTTTCCAACGAAAGTGTTTTTCGCCAGTCTCTGCATGGGGTACTTCAAGAGGAAACAAACCATAGAGATAGAACTTAGAACTACTTCATTTGGTCACGTTTCAAGGAGCTAGCACAAACCGTGTTTGATTTAGAATTCCAAACACAGCTATCTATGTAGGAGAAAACAGAGTGAAACCTAAAAATTCAAACTGTTACTGGAAACGAATGCTTCAACCTAGAAGAATAAGAATTGGGCAGCCAAGTGGGATTAGTGAACTGATCATTACCACCAAGTATCATCAAGATTTGGTGAAAAAATGTTTGCTGAGATTTCAGCAAACTAGTAGTTTTTTGGAAGCTTGGCAACCCCTTTCAAACGAAAGTGTTCTTCGCCAGTCTCTGCATGGGGTACTTCAAGAGGAAACAAACCATAGAGATAGAACTTAGAACTACTTCATTTTGTCAAGTTTCAAGGAGCTAGCACAAACCGTGTTTGATTTAGAGTTTCAAACACATCTATCTATATAACAGAAAACAGAGTGAAACCTAAAAATTCAAAGTGTTACTGGAAACGAACGCTTGAACCTAGAAGAGTGAAAATTGGGCAGCCAAGTGGGCTTAGTGAACTGATCATTACCACCAAGTATCATCAAGATTTGGTGAAAAAATGTTTGCTGAGATTTCAGCAAAGGAGAAGTTTTTTGGAAGCTTGGCAACCCCTTTCCAACGAAAGTGTTTTTCGCCAGTCTCTGCATGGGGTACTTCAAGAGGAAACAAACCATAGAGATAGAACTTACAACTACTTCATTTTGTCAAGTTTCAAGGAGCTAGAACAAACCGTGTTTGATTTAGAGTTTCAAAGACATCTATCTATATAGCAGAAAACAGAGTGAAACCTAAAATTTCAAAGTGTTTCTGGAAACGAACGCTTGAACCTAGAAGAGTAAAAATTGGGCAGCCAAGTGGGCTTAGTGAACTGATCATTACCACCAAGTATCATCAAGTTTTGGTGAAAAAATGTTTGCTGAGATTTCAGCAAACTAGTAGTTTTTTGGAAGCTTGGCAACCCCTTTAAAACGAAAGTGTTCTTCGCCAGTCTCTGCATGGGGTACTTCAAGAGGAAACAAACCATAGAGATAGAACTTTGAACTACTTCATTTTGTCAAGTTTCACGGAGCTAGCACAAACCGTGTTTGATTTAGAGATTCAAACACATCTATCTATATAACAGAAAACAGAGTGAAACCTAAAAATTCAAACTGTTACTGGAAACGAACGCTTGAACCTAGAAGAGTGAAAGTTGGGCAGCCAAGTGGGATTAGTGAACTGATCATTACCACCAAGTATCATCAAGATTTGGTGAAAAAATGTTTGCTGAGATTTCAGCAAACTAGTAGTTTTTTGGAAGCTTGGCAACCCCTTTCAAACGAAAGTGTTTTTCGCCAATCTCTGCATGGGGTACTTCAAGAGGAAACAAACCATAGAGATAGAACTTAGAACTACTTCATTTTGTCAAGTTTCAAGGAGCTAGCACAAACCGTGTTTGATTTAGAGTTTCAAACACATCTATCTATATAACAGAAAACAGAGTGAAACCTAAAAATTCAAAGTGTTACTGGAAACGAACGCTTGAACCTAGAAGAGTGAAAATTGGGCAGCCAAGTGGGCTTAGTGAACTGATCATTACCACCAAGTATCATCAAGATTTGGTGAAAAAACGTTGGCTGAGATTTCAGCAAACGAGAAGTTTTTTGGAAGCTTGGCAACCCCTTTCAAACGAAAGTGTTCTTCACCAGTCTCTGCATGGGGTACTTCAAGAGGAAACAAACCATAGAGATAGAACTTAGAACTACTTCATTTTGTCAAGTTTCACGGAGCTAGCACAAACCGTGTTTGATTTAGAGTTTCAAACACATCTATCTATATAGCAGAAAACAGAGTGAAACCTAACAATTCAAAGTGTTACTGGAAACGAACGCTTGAACCTAGAAGAGTGAAAGTTGGGCAGCCAAGTGGGATTAGTGAACTGATCATTACCACCAAGTATCATCAAGATTTGGTGAAAAAATGTTTGCTGAGATTTCAGCAAACTAGTAGTTTTTTGGAAGCTTGGCAACCCCTTTCAAACGAAAGTGTTTTTCGCCAGTCTCTGCATGGGGTACCTCAAGAGGAAAAAAAACATAGAGATAGAACTAACAACTACTTCATTTTGTCAAGTTTCAAGGAGCTAGCACAAACCGTGTTTGATTTAGAGTTTCAAAGACATCTATCTATAGAGCAGAAAACAGAGTGAAACCTAAAATTTCAATGTGTTACTGGAAACGAACGCTTGAACCTAGAAGAGTAAAAATTGGGCTGCCAAGTGGGCTTAGTGAACTGATCATTACCACCAAGTATCATCAAGATTTGGTGAAAAAATGTTTGCTGAGATTTCAGCAAACTAGTAGTTTTTTGGAAGCTTGGCAACCCCTTTCAAACGGAAGTGTTTTTCGCCAGGCTCTGAATGGGGTACTTCAAGAGGAAACAAACCATAGAGATAGAACTTAGAACTACTTCATTTGGCCAAGTTTCAAGGAGCTAGCACAAACCGTGTTTGATTTAGAGTTTCAAACACATCTATCTATATAGCAGAAAACAGAGTGAAACCTAAAAATTCAAACAGTCACTGGAAACGAAAGCTTCAACCTAGAAGAATAAAATTTGGGCAGCCAAGTGGGATTAGTGAACTGATCATTACCACCAAGTATCATCAAGATTTGGTGAAAAAATGTTTGCTGAGATTTCAGCAAACTAGTAGTTTTTTGGAAGCTTGGCAACCCCTTTCAAACGAAAATGATTTTCGCCAGTCTCTGCATGGGGTACTTCAAGAGGAAAAAAACCATAGAGATAGAACTAACAACTACTTCATTTTGTCAAGTTTCAAGGAGCCTGCACAAACCGTGTTTGATTTAGAGTTTCAAAGACATCTATCTATATAGCAGAAAACAGAGTGAAACCTAAAATTTCAAAGTGTTACTGGAAACGAACGCTTGAACCTAGAAGAGTAAAAATTGAGGAGCCAAGTGGGCTTAGTGAACTGATCATTACCACCAAGTATCATCAAGTTTTGGTGAAAAAATGTTTGCTGAGATTTCAGCAAACTAGTAGTTTTTTGGAAGCTTGGCAACCCCTTTAAAACGAAAGTGTTTTTCGCCAGTCTCTGCATGGGGTACTTCAAGAGGAAAAAAACCATAGAGATAGAACATAGAACTACTTCATTTGCTCAAGTTTCAAGGAGCTAGGAATAACCGTGTTTGATTTAGAGTTTCAAACACATCTATCTATATAGCAGAAAACAGAGTGAAACCTAAAAATTCAAAGTGTTACTGGAAACGAACGCTTGAACCTAGAATAGTAAAAATTGGGCAGCCAAGTGGGCTTAGTGAACTGATCATTACCACCAAGTATCATCAAGATTTGGTGAAAAAATGTTTGCTGAGATTTCAGCAAACTAGTAGTTTTTTGGAAGCTTGGCAACCCCTTTCAAATGAAAGTGTTTTTCGCCAGTCTCTGCATGGGGTACTTCAAGAGGAAACAAACCATAGAGATAGAACTTAGAACTACTTCATTTTGTCAAGTTTCAAGGAGCTATCACAAACCGTGTTTGATTTAGAGTTTCAAACACATCTATCTATATAGCAGAAAACAGAGTGAAACCTAACAATTCAAAGTGTTACTGGAAACGAACGCTTGAACCTAGAAGAGTGAAAGTTGGGCAGCCAAGTGGGATTAGTGAACTGATCATTACCACCAAGTATCATTAAGATTTGGTGAAAAAATGTTTGCTGAGATTTCAGCAAACTAGTAGTTTTTTGGAAGCTTGGCAACCCCTTTCAAACGAAAGTGTTTTTCGCCAGTCTCTACATGGGGTACTTCAAGAGGAAACAAACCATAGAGATAGAACTTAGAACTACTTCATTTGGTCAAGTTTCAAGGAGCTAGCACTAACCGTGTTTGATTTAGAATTCCAAACACAGCTATCTATGTAGGAGAAAACAGAGTGAAACCTAAAAATCCAAACAGTCACTGGAAACGAAAGCTTCAACGTAGAAGAATAAAATTTGGGCAGCCAAGTGGGATTAGTGAAGTGATCATTACCACCAAGTATCATCAAGATTTGGTGAAAAAATGTTTGCTGAGATTTCAGCAAACTACTAGTTTTTTGGAAGCTTGGCAACCCCTTTCAAACGAAAGTGTTTTTCGCCAGTCTCTGCATGGGGTACCTCAAGAGGAAAAAAAACATAGAGATAGAACTAACAAC